>NC_044905.1:101462987-101728633 GCF_001633185.2 Quercus lobata | reverse complement strand
TGCAAGAGGTGGCTAAGTGCAATGCATGTCCAATGCATGAAAAATGCACATGTGGGGCAAAGTGTGCAAAATACACAACTAATGAACCAAACATGTTCCTAATGAGGAAACATGAGAAACCCCAAAGTTTGGTACTCATCGGAGTCCAAACAAGCGAGAAAATGTCTAAGAGGCATTTTATCAAACACCTAGCATGCACACTATGAACTATAATGTGAAACAATGCATGAACATCATGAAATCCACCCTTAATACATGTTCTTTCTGCCACAAGGGGCCAACATCCAATGCATATCAACAAAAGAAACCAATCCCATGAAGAAAATTGACAAAAAAATAAGTTTTCCCAACCCCTATGATGAAAATCCCAACCAAGAGCACAAAACTCTCCAAAACATAATCTAAGGATCAAAATCAATGAAAAGAGTTTATAATTACCTTAGAGATGTTAATGGATTGAAAAACCATTCAAATTGGTTGGGTTTTGATGTAAAAATATTGAAAGAGGGGTTTTAGAGAGGATGGGAGAGGTTTAAAACAAGTTTCCCACGAAAAAGCTCTTTAAAAGGCTGATTCTGGGCGACTCGTGACTGGTGAGTCGCGAGCCAAGTCGCGAGTGAGCCGCGAAACCTCTCTGTATGGACTCGCGGCTTAGACTCGCGGCTTGCAAGCCGCCAAACCGAGTAGCCAAAACTGGCAGCTCACGCAAGTAGCCAAAATGAGTGGCCAAAAAATCTGACACTTGTTTTTCAAACCAGAACATGTTTAAACATTGAAAAACAAAGTAAACACTAAACATGAACACAAAGAGTGATAAAAATCACTTCCAAAAACATATAAAATGATCAAAAATCTTTTTGGATTAATCCATATAAGATTGAGCACACACACATCACATTTAGACAAGTACAATCTAACAAATGAATAAGACATTCATTGAACATTAGGCATGTGTGTTGTGTGTGTGTATCAAATGTGGAATAGTTCTTAGTCTAGAGTGAAGTTTCAATGATCAATTCAATCAAGTCATACACAACTAGTACTAAGTTAAGTGGTCTATCTCAATTATAGAAATGAACATATATGACCTCCCATAAGAAAATGATTACATAAGATTGAAGCTTTTCATTTGGCTTCTTTACAATTCATAACATTTGATCATTTTGAATCAAAACATCTCATTTTGAGATTGATGCCTGAAATTTGTGATATTTCAATTTGATGAACAAGCCTTTGGCTTTTTGGGCATCATACAATTTCATATAAGTCGCTTTCCCTTTTTCTTAGTCAAATACTAGTATATGCGACGGCTTTTGCAGCTCATTATCTCTTTTCATTTTGAGATTTACATTTATTGAGCTCTTTCAGCAATAAAAATAAAAGAGTGGGAAGAGATATAAGCACAAGTCTACGCATGTATCAAAACCAACATGACTATTGACAAATCATTCATGACAAGCTTGAAGATCGATTTACAACAATCACACAAAGATGTCAAGATTTTTTCCCACAAAGATATAGGTGCAAAAATAACAAGCTAAGCTCGTAAATGCACAAAGCCATTTGTACAAAGGTACAAGGCCAAACTCACATGTGATATGTGCTCAAACAAATACGATCAAACTTTTTGAATTTTTCACTTTTTATGTGGTTTTGGATTTTTACTCACACAAAATAGAAACATAAAAGTAAGATCAAAAACGAAACAATGCATACAAATAAATGCAGGATGCATAAAATGCATGATGATATGACATTTAATGCATGAAGGGTCCAACAAAGATCGAAAGAATTAGATCAAGGACCAAAAGAGCAAAGGCTCAACCATAGGAACCCTTCCTCATCCAAACGGAACGATTGTTTGGAATGAGTGTCTCAAGAGAAGTGAGACGAGGGTTGGAAGAATGAGAACCGGAGATGCACATAGACAAAGAGGTAAGAGCATTAACCACTTTCTTCAACAACTTACCATTTTCCATCCAATCCGGTTTAGCTTTCAAAGCACAACTTCCAAAAAGCTCAAGTTTCTCTTTTCTTTTGATTCTCTTAAGAGCTTGAAACTTAGAGCAATGAGGTCTTAGATGACCTAAGGCACCACAATGGTGACACACAATGTGTTTCGGTCTACTAGGCTTCTTGGGAAAAGATCTAGCAACATTGTTTTGTTCCCTTTTCAACTTGGAGCATTGAGGTCTTATATGACCGATCACACCGCAATGGTGGCAAGTTGGAACAAATTTAGATCCATTCAAAACCTTAGGTTGAGACCTAAATGAAGGCTTTGACTTAACAGCCTTTCTCTCCACCTTTTGATTTCTCTTATGTGGAGGAATGTACACCGATTTGTCCTTTAAGGTAGAACACACACTAGGCATAAAATCGGGTACTATAACATGATTGCAACAAATATTTTCATCCTTTTTAACAATAGGTTCAGCAATCAAACACTTGGCATGCATCTTAAGAGATTCATTTTCACATTTAAGATCATCAACAAGTTTGTTAGACAAAACAAGTTTAGCATCCAAGTTCATATTCAAACATTCAAACTCTTTCAGCTTTTCATGAGAAATTTCAGCAAGTTTTTTATATTTCTCAACCAATTTGTTGGATTCATTGAGCTTAGCAATCAAATCATCATTTTCACAAAATAACTTGCTCAAATTCTTTTGAAATTTCTTAGCATTTTTCTTTAAGAGTTTGTCAACAACACTCATAGATTCAAATAACATGTCATCACACTTATGAGGATTAACACTCATAGAGGCATTTTCACAAACACGTGGCATGTTACATTCATCACCAACCAAATCATGCAAAGAGTCATATAAAGCACAATCCATGGCAAATGAACACAAGGGGTCAAGGATCACACTTAGGTATTTAAACCACAACAAGTGTACCCGCTCTGATACCAATTGAAAGTTCAAAAACGTGTACAAAGACACCTTTGAACGTTTAGACCCCCAAATAACAACTTAATCAATTCAAGCAATATGTCAAACAACTAGTGTGCGGAAACTTAACATATGCTATCAAACGAAATTGATTAAATACTATCTAAGCCATAACAGATTAATATCCACAGCAGATAAATAAAAAGGCAAAGATAGAGAGGAAGGAAGATGCAAACACAAAGACAACACGCGATGTGTTATCGAAGAGGAAACCGAAGCCCTCGGCGAAAAACCTCTCCGCCGCCCTCCAAGCGGTAATCAATCCACTAGAAAATATAGTTGGGATACAAGGACAGCAATAGACCTTCCAAGCCTAATCTACCCAGTGCACCTAAGCCCTCCAAGCTTCTTGCTCCAACGAGGTTACGCCGAACCTTTTTCTTTTCTAGCTTCCCGGATTCCGCTACTAGACCGTAGCATCAACCAATGAAGATTGGTTCCTTCCTAACTGCTTCCCAGAAATCCAAACAACAGTCTCATAATGATGATGATGGTGAGAACCTGGTTTGGTATAAAGCCTCTCAAGGATTTGACAATGGAGAGGAAGAGAGTTGAGGAATTTGAAGAGTCTCTAAGGTATAGATTGTGTGTGAATCAATCTAGTTTTTCTCTAGGGTTTCTCTCTCAAAATTCTCTCTGGAAGCTCTCTTTCAATCGTGGGTAATAGGGGTATTTATACTGAAGTGGAGAGGAATGTGAAACGTCAGGTTTTTACAAAACAGGGGTGGCTTGCGGCTTGACCTCGCAGCTTGACTAAGTCGCGAGATCTAGTCGCGAGATAACCGTATGGCCAGTTGTCCTGTTTTGTCCTGTAGTGCTCCAGCTAGCATGACTGTTCATCTTCCAGCATGCTTGGCACGTGTGCAGCTTCTGGCGGCTTGCAGCCGTGAGTCACCCGCGAGTCCCAGTCGCGACACTCTGTTTTCTTGCACACTCTTGAGCAAACTTCACTCTATCTCACTCACACCCTACAATCACACCGACCTAAATACAGGGTTACTAATGCTGAATTACAAGCAATTTGGCAAGCGGAAATGAAAGCCAAAAGAATGGGTTGAATAAAATTCAACTTACACCTTTCTCACATTAAACACTTGGTTGATAAATAGTAGGACATGTCTTTTGCTATCCATTTTGATGGATTTTTAGGGTACAATTAGATTAAAATGCCCAAAGATATGGAAAAAAAGCCTCCTCATTACTCCATGGGGGCATATTGCTACATAGGTCATGCCATAATGGCCTAAGAATGCTGTGCTACTTTTACCAATTGTGCAACCACACTTTGTTGCATGATTCAACCGCAACTTGTAGAATTAAATTCTTTCAAAGAACTTCCGTAAAGCTGGTATTTGCCCTTCACTGTCTTTAGACTTCATTATCATATCATTAGCATAAACCTCTACTTCTTTGTGGATCAAATCATGCAACAAAGTGGTGGATGCACATTGGTAAGTAGCACCAGCATTCTTAAGGCCATATGGCATGACCTTGTAGCAATATGCCCCCCATGGAGTAATGAAGGAGGTTTTTTTCCATATCTTTTGGAGCCATTTTAATCTAATTGTACCCTAAAAATCCATCCATAAATGATAGCAAAGCATGTCCTACTATGTTATCAACCAAGATGTTAATGTGAGGCAAAGGTGTAAGGTTGAATTTATTCAACCATCTTATTGGCTTCATTCCGTGCCAAATTTGCTTGTAATTCAGCATTTAGTAACCCTGTATTTAGGTGGGTTTGATGTAAGGGTAGTGAGTGAGATAGAGTGAAGTTGCTCAAGAGTGTGCAAGAAAACAGAGGCCGCGGCTGGGCTCGGCGGGTGACTCGCGCTGCAAGCCGCCAGAAGGCTGCACAGTGCCAAGCATGCTGGAAGATGAACAGTCATGCTAGCTGGAGCACTACAGGACAAAACAGGACAACTGGCCATACGGTTATCTCGCGACTGGATCTCGCGACTTAGTCAAGCTGCGAGGTCAAGCCGCGAGCCACCCCTATTTTGTAAAAACCTGACGTTTCACATTCCTCTCCACTCCAGTATAAATACCCCTATTACCCACGATTGAAAGAGAGCTTCCAGAGAGAATTTTGAGAGAGAAACCCTAGAGAAAAACTAGATTGATTCACACACAATCTATACCTTAGAGACTCTTCAAATTCCTCAACTCTCTTCCTCTCCATTGTCAAATCCTTGAGAGGCTTTATACCAAACCACGTTCTCACCATCAGTATCAGTTGGTGAGACTGGCTGTTTGGGATTTCTGGAAGCAGTTAGGAAGGACAATCTTCATTGGTTGTATGCTAGGGCTAGTAGCGGAGATCCGGGAAGCTAGAAAGAAAGAGGTTCGGCGTACTCGTGAGCAAGAAGCTTGAGGGCTTAGGTGCACTGGGTAGATAGGCTTGGAGGGTCTATTGCTGTCTTGTATACCAAACATATTTTCTATCGGATTGATTACCGCTTGAGGGGGCGGAGAGGTTGTTTTCGCCGAGGGCTGTCCGTTTACTCTTCGATAACACATCGCGTGTTGTCTTTGTGTTTGCATCTTTCCTTCTCTCTACTTTTGGCTTTAATTTATCTGCTGTGGATATTAAATCTGTTATGCTTAGAGTTAGTATTTAATCCATTTCTGTTTTGATAGCATATGTTAAGGTTTCCGCCAGCACACTAGTTGTTTGACATATTGCTTGAATTGATTAAGTTGTTATTTGGGGGTCTAAACGTTCAAAGGTGTTTTTGTACACGTTTTTGAACTTTCAATTGGTATCAGAGCGGGTACACTTGTTGTGGTTTAAATACCTAAGTGTGATCCTTGACCCCTTGTGTTTATTTGCCATGGATTGTGCTTTGTATGACTCTTTGCATGATTTGATTGGTGATGAATGTAACATGCCACGTGTTTGTGAAAATGCCTCTATGAGTGTTAATCCTCATAAGTGTGATGACATGTTATTTGAATCTATGGGTGTTGTTGACAAACTCTTGAAGAAAAATGTTAAGAAGTTTCAAAAGAATTTAAGCAAGTTATTTTGTGAAAATGATGATTTGATTGCTAAGCTTAATGAATCCAATAAATTGGTTGAGAAATATAAAAAACTTGCTGAAGATTCTCTTGAAAAGCTAAAAGAGTTTGAATGTTTGAATATGGACTTGGATGCTAAACTTGTTTTGTCTAACAAACTTGTTGATGAGTTAAAATGTGAAAATGAATCTCTTAAGATGCATGCCAAGTGTTTGATTGCTGAACCCATTGATAAAAGGGATGATAATATTTGTTGCAATCATGTTGTGGTACCCGATCTTGTGCCTATTGTGTATTCTACCTCTAAGGACAAATCGGTGTACGTTCCTCTACACAAAAGAAATCAAAATGTGGAGAGAAAGGCTGTTAAGTCAAAGCCTCTGTTTAGGTCTCAACCTAAGGTTTTGGATGGAACTAAGTTTGTTCCAAATTGCCACCATTGTGGCGTGATTGGTCATATAAGACCTCAATGTCATAAGTTGAAGAGGGAACAAAACCATGTAGCTAGATCCCTTCCCAAAAAGTTGAAGAGTGGACCTAAACACATTGTTTGTCACCATTGTGGTGCCTTTGGTCATCTAAGACCTCAATGCTCTAAGTTTCATACTTTTAAAAGAATTAAAAGAAAAGAAAAACTTGAGCTTTTTGGAAGTTGTGCTAAAAAGAATAAACTGGTTTTGAGTGAAAATAGCATGTTGTTAAAGAAAATGTTTAATGCTCTTAACTCATTGACTATGTGCATCTCCGGTTCTCATTCTTCCAATCCTCGTCTCGCTTCTCTTGAGACACTCACTCCAAACAATCGTTCCGTTTGGATGAGGAAGAGTTCATATGGTTGAGCTTGTGCTCTTTTTGGTCCTTGATCTAATTCTTTCGATCTTTGTAGGACCCTTCATGCATTAAATGTCATATCATCATGCATTTTGTGCATCTTGCATTTATTTGTTTGCATTGTTTTGTTCTTGATCTTACTTTTATGTTTCAGTTTTGTGTGAGTAAAAAATCCAAAACCACATAAAGAGTGAAAAATTCAAAAAGTTTGATCGTATATGTTTGAGCACATATCACATGTGAGTTTGGCCTTGTACCTTTGTACAAATGGCTTTGTGCATTTACGAGCTTAGCTTGTTATTTTTGCACTTATATCTTTGTGGGAAAAATCTTGACATCTTTGTGTGATTGTTGTAAATCGATCTTCAAGCTTGTCATGAATGATTTGTCAATAGTCATGTTGGTTTTGATACATGCGTAGACTTGTGCTTATATCTCTTCCCACTCTTTTATTTTTATTGCTGAAAGAGCTCAATAAATGTAAATCTCAAAATGAAAAGAGATAATGAGCTGCAAAAGCCGTCGCATATACTAGTATTTGACTAGGAAAAAGGGAAAGCGACTTATATGAAATTGTATGATGCCCAAAAAGCCAAAGGCTTGTTCATCAAATTGAAATATCACAAATTTCAGGCATCAATCTCAAAATGAGATGTTTTGATTCAAAATGATCAAATGTTATGAATTGTAAAGAAGCCAAATGAAAAGCTTCAATCTTATGTAATCATTTTCTTATGGGAGGTCATATATGTTCATTTCTATAATTGAGATAGACCACTTGACTTAGTACTAGTTGTGTATGACTTGATTGAATTGATCATTGAAGCTTCACTCTAGACTAAGGACTATTCCACATTTGATACACACACACAACACACATGTCTAATGTTCAATGAATGTCTTATTCATTTGTTAGATTGTACTTGTCTAAATGTGATGTGTGTGTGCTCAATCTTATATGGATTAATCCAAAAAGTTTTTTGATCATTTTATATGTTTTTGGAAGTGATTTTTATCACTCTTTGTGTTCATGTTTAGTGTTTACTTTGTTTTTCAATGTTTAAACATGTTCTGGTTTGAAAAACAAGTGTCAGATTTTTTGGCCACTCATTTTGGCTACTTGCGTGAGCTGCCAGCAAGCTGCCAGTTTTGGCTACTCGGTTTGGCGGCTTGCAAGCCGCGAGTCTAAGCCGCGAGTTCATACAGAGAGGTTTCGCGGCTCACTCGCGACTTGGCTCGCGACTCGCCAGTCGCGAGTCGCCCAGAATCAGCCTTTTAAAGAGCTTTTTCGTGGGAAACTTGTTTTAAACCTCTCCCATCCTCTCTAAAACCCCTCTTTCAGTATTTTTACATCAAAACCCAATCAATTTGAATGATTTTTCATTCCATTAACATTTCTAAGGTAATTACAAATTCTTTTCATTATTTTTGATCCTTGGATTATGTTTTGGAGAGTTTTGTACTCTTGGTTGGGATTTTCATCATAGGGGTTGGGAAAACTTATTTTTTTTTGTCAATTTTTTTCATGGGATTGGTTTCTTTTGTTGATATGCATTGGATGTTGGCCCCTTGTGGCAGAAAGAACATGTATTAAGGGTGGATTTCATAATGTTCATGCATTGTTTCACATTATTGTTCATAGTGTGCATGCTAGGTGTTTGATAAAATGTCTCTTAGACATTTTCTCGCTTGTTTGGACTCCGATGAGTACCAAACTTTGGGGTTTCTCATGTTTCCTCATTAGGAACATGTTTGGTTCATTAGTTGTGTATTTTGCACACTTTGTCCCACATGTGCATTTTTCATGCATTGGACATGCATTGCACTTAGCCACCTCTTGCACACACTTTTGTTACCCTTGTCATGCATTGGTCTTTACCTTATTTCTTCATCATAGCATGTCATGCTTACCTTATGCTTTGTAGCATGTTACTTTATCTTAGGTTTGAGCTTCATTTTCTCATTCATCTTGCACCCCTCATGCATCATTAGCATTGCTCATACCTTCATCTCTTGCCCTCGTTTCTTCTTGACCCTTTGTCTATTCCTGACAAAAAGGGGGAGAGTATACTCTAGAGAATGTTTCGGAGTATTTTGTCATTTCTATATGACTCTTGTGCACATCCTTAGGGGGAGAAATTCTATTTCTCATGCACATTTGTAGGGGGAGAGATATTCCATAGGGGAGATGCATATACCAAGGGGGAGAAGACATTGAGATAATAAGAAAACTTTGTTTTGAACAAGCACAGGCTTTATGGTGCTTTGAGTTATGTTTTGTGGTTCTCTTCGCATCATGTTTTTGTTTTGGACATGCATACTTCCTTATGCTATTGTGCTTCATTGAATGCATGTTCGGATGATCAATTGCTTAGCTATGTGATCATTGTAGTCATTTCTATATGACTGTTTTGGTGTTTGATCAAGTTGCTCATATGTTTTACATCATGTTTACTTGATCGCAATTTGCTTGTTACATTATACTTGTCCTTTTATTACTTGCTTTACCTTGAGGGTCTAATGTGTTTTGTGCAAGTGTTTCAGGTTACAAGTATATATGTTCCAAGTGCATCACAGCTTCTCATCACTTTGAAGGGGAGAAACTTTATGCACTTTTAGTTTATATTGTTTAAGTTTTTATTCAATATAATGTGTTTGTACCCATGTGCTTATGTAAGCTTTTAGGGTTATGTTTTTATGCATATTTGTAGGCTTTATGGTATGTACCTTGCTTAATGCAGCCTTTATGTTATGTTGAAATCAGTACTTTAATCTAAATGGTATGCATTTTGGTTTATGTACTGTCACTTTTGTGCCCTTGTAGGATTGTTCCTAGATGCATATACCTTGTGTGTTATGCATTGGTTGAGTGTTGAACATACAAGTGTCTTGCCTTGTGCTTGTTAACTTGTATGTCCTTGTGTTCATTCCAAGTGTGAATGAGCACTGTGATCACTACCTTGTGGTGTTCACTTGGTTGATCAAGCCATGGTTTGTTTCATAACTCCATCTTTGCTTGATCACTTATTGCCTGTTTCATATGCATTTTATAATTCTCTGCTTACAATGATCATGGTGTATTGTTGTGTTTCAGGAGTATTATGTTCATATGATTCAAGTGCTTCACAGCTTCTAGAGTTAGGCGTGAGTGAGTTTTGTTCAACTGTTCCCAACTCACATGTTAAGTCTAGAGTCTGTTTTAGGGTTTTTTCACGGAATAGCCAAAGGGGGAGATTGTAAGGTTGAATTTATTCAACCATCTTATTGGCTTTATTCCGTGCCAAATTTGCTTGTAATTCAGCATTTAGTAACCCTGTATTTAGGTGGGTTTGATGTAAGGGTAGTGAGTGAGATAGAGTGAAGTTTGCTCAAGAGTGTGCAAGAAAACAGAGTGTCGCGGCTGGGACTCGCGGGTGACTCGCTGCTGCAAGCCGCCAGAAGCTGCCCACGTGCCAAGCATGCTGGAAGATGAACAGTCATGCTAGCTGGAGCACTACAGGACAAAACAGGACAACTGGCCATACGGTTATCTCGCGACTGGATCTCGCGACTTAGTCAAGCCGCGAGGTCAAGCCGCGAGCCACCCCTGTTTTGTAAAAACCTGACGTTTCACATTCCTCTCCACTCCAGTATAAATACCCCTATTACCCACGATTGAAAGAGAGCTTCCAGAGAGAATTTTGAGAGAGAAACCCTAAAGAAAAACCAGATTGTTTCACCCACAATCTCTACCTTAGAGTCTCTTCAAATTCCTCAACTCTCTTCCTCTCCATTGTCAAATCCTTGAGAGGCTTTATACTAAACCAGGTTCTCACCATCATCATCATTGTGAGACTGCTGTTTGGATTTCTGGGAAGCAGTTAGGAAGGAACCAATTTTCATTGGTTGATGTTACGGTCTAGTAGCGGAATCCGGGAAGCTAGAAAAGAAAAAGGTTCGGCGTAACCTCGTTGGAGCAAGAAGCTTGGAGGGCTTAGGTGCACTGGGTAGATTAGGCTTGGAGGGTCTATTGCTGTCCTTGTATCCCAACTATATTTTCTAGTGGATTGATTACCGCTTGGAGGGCGGCGGAGAGGTTTTTCGCCGAGGGCTTCGGTTTCCTTTTCGATAACACATCGCGTGTTGTCTTTGTGTTTGCATCTTCCTTCCTCTCTATCTTTGCCTTTTTATTTATCTGCTGTGGATATTAATCTGTTATGGCTTAGATAGTATTTAATCAATTTCGTTTGATAGCATATGTTAAGTTTCCGCACACTAGTTGTTTGACATATTGCTTGAATTGATTAAGTTGTTATTTGGGGGTCTAAACGTTCAAAGGTGTTTTTGTACACGTTTTTGAACTTTCAGAGCTAATACTAGTTAGATCCAAGAGTTTTCAAAACTAATCATACAACTTGGTTCCTAATTAGTGTGAGAAGAGAAGGATAAATGAGTAATAATTTAAAGACCAAATTTGTCAGTTTAAATTTTTTTTGAACTGCTTGCACTAGCTCAAACCTAAGTATTAAATGTATTTTACCAAAAATAAAAGCCTTCTTTATGAGAAATTTTTTTTTTGAGTTTTAAAAAGTCAAGAGTCTGCATTTGTTTTTCCTCTATTATCAAAAAAATAAAGGAAATGACAAGATTCTTTGGTTCTTCTAACTTTTTCTTTCCCTCGATTCAAGGTAGAGTTCATGATTCAAATATGGCTTTCCACTTAATGGCCTCGATGGTCATGTGCTTGGGCACCCCTAAAAAGCTCTTTATTTTTGTGCTTTTTTATTTTATGGGTCATGTTAATTGATATGTGGTCTAAGACAATTGTTAATAAACTATTTTTTAAAAATTTTAACATTATTTTAGTAGGAAATATAAAAAATTGTTTAAAAAATTAATTAATTTTTTTCTTATAAAAAGCTTTTAAAAATATATCCTACACCAATATCCTGAAGTCATCCATTAATATTTTACTTTTTTTTTTTTTTTCAGGAATAAAAGTTCTTTTGGACTTACAAAATCCAACTTACACAGATAAATAAATAAATAAGACCACTGCCAAGTGGAAGACTTCTAAAGGCCAGTAAGGGCGAACCACTATCCGACAACGTGTGGACAAAGCTGCTGAGAGAAGTAGGGGCATGAGCTCGTGGAATGCCCATGAGTGACAATGATTTCTAAGTTCCTATTGGGTGCCATGGGCCCACAGAGTAGTGGAGGAGAAAGAAGAGATTTTGTTTTATGTATTAAGCAAGAATTTGGTAACGATGAGCCCATGGGTATAAATAGCATTTTTTTCAAAAGAGGTATTAAGAAATTTAAATTATATAAAATTTAATAAATACAGAACTTGATATATTAAAAAAATATATAAATATGTTAAATTTTACAATTTGTTTTAAGATTTTTTTTTATTTTAAAATCATTATATGATAGTCTTATTATCAATATTACAAACTATTGTGTAAAACTCATGATTTATACATATATCAATTTTTTACTTATTAAAGGGTATAAACCAAAGGGTTTACACCAAGTACTTATAGAATTTAATCTCTATAAGGTAAAATTTTGACAAGTCAATGTTTTATTGAAGGGTGGAAATAGGGACTTATAAACCACATCTTTAATGAATTTAATCTCTTTATTATTATCAATATTTAATGTTATTGGTCGTAGGAGCAAGACTGCGAGCACATGGAATCAATAGAGAGTATTGTGTAAGTGCACTCATGGGTTGAGATTAAGATTTTGTTTGGGATGTAATGAATTATACAGTTTATTTGAGATTTGAGATTATATTTTGTATTATTCATGGGTCCTATTGTACTATTTAGCTAATTTTTAACTTTTTTTTCCTACACTTTTAGCAAAAAGTTTTCAATTTCAGTTAAATAAATTGTTCCCAAACGAACCTTTAGAGTTTAAAAAATAAATTTCGCTCTCAAACTCCTGAATAACTAAAAAAAAAGTTATAATTAAAATATAAAGAAATAATTAATAAAAATTTATCAAAATTGTGAAGCAAAAGAGGGGTAATCGTAAACCGTTCAATTCCTAGGAAATTTATTAATAAAAAATTCAATAGTATGTTTTGCAAAACAATAAAAATATTATTATTAATAAAAAAAAATATATCAAGAAATGATCAGCAACAAAGTGGAGATCATGGTGGAATCTTCAAGAAAAAAAACAAAAAAAGTGCTGGATGGATCAGAAAAGGTAATGGACAATCATTAGTTAATATTATTAACTCCAGCTGCTCTATTCAGATCCTTCGTGGAGTTTACTTTTAGTTAAGGTAATCTTTTTAAAGCTATTTTAATCTATAGCGCTCTTTATCATCAGATCAAAACACTAATCGATTTTTGGTGTATGTCAATCGGTTTTTAATAAATTCTAAATTTTTTATTTAAATATCAGAGATTTCACCAGTTGATCTAACTAGAATCCACAAATCTTTTTTTTTTTTTTTTTTTTAATGTAATTTTTGCCTGCAATTATATAAGAGGTGAAGTGAAAGTAAATTTTTAAAGGAGAAATGCTAACGAGTGCCCTAAAGGCACTTGTTAATGATCCATATAAAGAAAGTTTTTATGGAAAACGAAAAAAAAGTAATTAATATTTTGACAGTTTTTTACATTTTTCATAAAAGTGGTATCAACCGTTTTTGTATTAGGCTATTTTGTGGGGATAAAAAATTCTGAACCACTTCGGCCCACTTTGCAGAATCCATGAATTAGCTCCCTTTGGGGCCAATCCTCACCAAATTCATTTTCAGTCTTAAGCAAATTTTTGCCTCTGTGAACCCAAAATAGAACTTGAGCCACGCCTGTAAGACCAATTCTATGATTATTCTTTTGGGCCCAACTAACACACTCCACAGTCCACAGTCTCTCTATTTTCATCATGTGCGCGGTACAGGTTTGCTGTGTTTTGGTAACCATTAACTAATGCATTTTCATGGATTTCTAGGCATAAAAATGCATTTTGAAAAAAATATTACGGTGCTTGGTTGGACAATTGAGAATTTAAAATTTTCATTTGGTCTAGAATGCGTCTTTCAAATTCTCATTTCTAGAGCAAAAGTTTAAAAAATTCCAACCTTTCATTTTCATTCTACTTCTCATTTTTTTGCTAGGAAAATATTATAGGTACTACAAATTTTATTACATAATATTTATAAATTGATATGACAATGAATTTGATTGGTGGACTTCAACTACCTCATAAATGAATATTTCAAATTTTTAATGATCTCTTTGTGATTGATGATACGTCAGTTTCTAAACTCAATATAGTAAAATTTATAATACTTGTAGCAGTACTTTGCTTGCTAAAGTAAATGGAGCTTTCATGGCATCTTATTGGCATAAAAAATAATATTTTAATATCACCATTAGTCATGCTAACATTTTCCATTTATCACTAAATGGTGTGGGCCATTTTGACACAATACCAAAAGGTTAAAAAGACTAAACCAACACATTTGATACATTAGGAACTAAATTGATATATAGTGTAAATGTTAGAAACCAAAATGCTTTCCTTCCCCTTTCCTTCTCCTACAGTTAATATATATGTTTAAAAATATTTGATTTCTCCTTAAGTTAGGGTATTCTTTATTGAGCATTTTTATAGAGAGAAACTAAGCTATTTTTTTTTCTTTTCTTTTTAAATCGATAATTATAATGAAAAGTTTTAAAAACTAGATGTTAGAAATATTAAGAATTGCAAATTAATTGAACTTCAAAACTCTTGACATTGAAGCTAAGGCCTTGTTTGGTTTATTTTTTTTGGTCACTCAATTTCCATCACTCGTTACTCGTCACTCATCACTCATCACTCATTACTTATCACTCTAAAATACCATGTTTATTTGGCACCATCACTCACTTCCCATTACTCAATATTTTTCACACTATTTGTGGGTCTCATACCTTTCATCGGTGCAGCTTTTTCTTTTCTTTTCTTTTTTCTTCAGTACCCAAACTCACTAAACCTATTGAAAAAAAAAAAAAAAAAAAGAACCGAACAGCCAACCCAGAGAAGAAAAGAAAAAAAAAAGGAGTCAAAGGTCAAAAGATAAAACTGAGTACTGTTTGTGGGTCCCCTATGTGTGTTTAATTACAATATTGTCATTGAGTTATGAGTTATGGAAACTGAAAACAGCCAAAATGTGTTTTCAGTTTCCATAACTCATAACTTAAAAATCAGATAATTGAGTGATGAAAACAGAGTTATGGACTTCCCAAACAACCATTTTGCTATAGGTCTCACCATTTTGAGTTATGAGTTATGGAAACTGAGATATGAGTTATGGAAATTGCTAAACCAAACACCCCTAAGTTATTCTTATGAGAGCATTAATATGGTAGGGATTGAGTATTAAATGTCTCATTCCTTATTTGAGTTGTCTTGCTCTCTAACAACATTCATTCCCACGAGTGTAATTTATTAGGCCCTTGATCCCTAGGTAACTATGATTAGTCAATAATTGCAAGGCCCTTTTGAGGGGGCAAAAAAATGAAAATGGGAGTAAGGAGTGGACTATTGAGTTTAGCGAGAAAGAAATGGGGTTTATATATAGAGACTAGAGTTATTTGGTTCAAGAAAATGTTGGGCAGCACACCACTCAGTTTTTAATTTGTCATTATTTAATGGTGTTGCTGATAGGACCAAGACAATGTTACTGCTCATAGGAAGTGTCTTCAATGCAGATAAAATTATTGATAAAAAATGAAAGCATGGTCAACTCTCTAGCTGCTGACTGCTCTGTCTGTTTTCATTCTTTTTAACAAGACAAAAACAATGTTGGATCAAAACACATTCTAAATTCTCTCGCTTTCTCCATGCAGATACTTCGCTGAGTTTACTTTATAATTAACTTAATCTTTTTTGTATAATTTTGTACGGCAATTATAAGAGATGCGTGAAAAGTGAAATTTTAAATTAAGCAGTTATGAAGCTGACCAACCGCGATTTCTTTTAGGAACACACCCTTTAATACATACTTTGTCACAACCTCCTTAGATGTTAAATAAATAAATAATAATAATAATAAAAACAGTTGAACCACTTCGACGCATTTTACTTCTCATTTTTGCTAAAGTAAATGGGAGCCATGTGACAATTTACTTAGCATAAAAATAATATTTTGATCACTATTAGTCAATATTAATCTTTTCCATCCATCATGGTAGAGACCTTTTTGATATAGTATCAAAAGATTAGGAATTAAACTAATGCATTTGACATGTTATATTGACACATAATATAAACGTTAGAGACTAAAATGGTAATTTAACTCTAAAAAAAAAAAAAAAACATTTCTTTCTTTCTTTTTTATCCAATTACCCACAAACTCCATTATATTTATATATTAAAAAAAATTTATATTTTCTTCTTCCTTACGCCAAGATATTCTTTATTAAGAATTCATATATTGAGAGAAGTTAAACTACTACTACTACTATTATTATTATTATTATTATTATTTAATAATTACAATAAGGAGAGAAAATTTGAACCTTAGACCAGTTAAGCTATAATTTTCTTGACATCAAAGCTCAACTATTATTATGAGAGCATGTCTTTTTGGGGGATAAAATATTGTTATGAGAGCATTAATATGGGATTGAACATTTAATGTCTCATTGCTTATTTGAGTTGTCTTGCTCTCTAACGACATCGCTCACACCGTCAGACGAGTATAGTTTATTAGGCCCTTGATCTCATGATGTCTATGATTCATTTTTTAGAAGAATGATGTCTATGATTGGTGCTACTAATCATTTTTTGAGAGGCAAATGGTTATGCTGATATTTAGGCCGTCATGGAATGAGTCCTATGTGGAAATTAGTAGTGGTTTAAACAAGCTGTGACCTATGCAGTGAAGCTGCCCTACCTTTTTTGTTGGATATTTCGTAGGGAGAAAAATTAGCCCGTCTCTCAAAAAAACAAAAAGTAAAAATAGCCTCTTCAGCCCACTTTGCACAATCACGCACTGGATTCCATTTTTTCACTTGTTATATTAAGCAAGTTGGAGTGCCTTTGAAACCTAGGTCTCTCTTTCAAGCTCAGGAGAGAGTGTGAGTGCCCAGAACAGAATTTGAGCAGAGCAAGGGTAGTTTTTTTTTTTTTTTTTTTGAGAATCTAGAGCAAGGGTAGTTGGTTGGTTACAGACACAGTCTTAGATATTATTCTTTTTGGCCCTCTCATAATTTAGAACACATACATATTTTATTACAAGTTTACAACTCCACACGGTCTCTCTCTTTATCTTCCTTATGTGGACAGTTGACAGTACATACAGTTCAGACTCAAGACAAAACCTGTTAATATTCACAAGCATATTCAAATGACACGTACGGTATATACCCAATAAAACTGATTCAATTAGACAGAGAGAGTTACAATATTCCAAATTTCCAACACAATACAGTACAGAAAGAAAAAGCTGCAAAACCTCACGGTACATCCTCACGATACCCTATTAGACACATTCTTCAACTTAGAATTTTAAGTGTGTGTAAGAATGTATGCAATTGAACATGTAGAATAAACACTGCCCATTTTAATAAGAGTTGTATTAACGGCCATCATAAAGTGTTCGTTAACGGTAACTTCTATTTTTTATTTTAATTTTTTTGTCTTTTTCTGCAGCTTTATGTTATTTTTATTAGTGTAAGACCAACTTTACAAAGAAAAAAAATATTAAAATAATCAAAATAACTAGTTTTATATCTTTTTCTTTTATTTATTTAATTTTTTATTAATTGAGATCCACTTTAGCACAACTTTAACAAGTAACTATGCAGTGTGTTAACATTTGCCTTTTAATAAACCAACAAAAACCAAACAAGTACTTCATGCATGGACGTACTTATTGGTCTTCCACAGGTGGATATGCTGGTAATAATAACTGGCAAGCCATGGCGGGACTCACGGTAGGCAAGTTGGATCTATAGTGATTTGGGTATTAATGTTGGGAACACCAACGTCATCATTACCAGCAATGCTGACACTGGCCGGAGTTTGGCCACCACCATTGGAATTATTATGTTTACACTTGCGTCGGCGTAGTGCAAAACTGAGTATAACAACGAGGAAGAGGAGGTAAACTATATGCTCAGCAATCTCAAGGTGCAATAGCCACTTTTCCTCCCTGAGCATATAGAAAGAAACGGTATCAAATAATTAACTGGGGAAAATAAAATTAGAGAAAAAAAATTATTCAATTACATATTTATTCCTTGACCTTTGCTTTATATTTCAAAATGATAGCCATCCTTTGAAATGTTTCATTCTAGTAAGTTCATGTAAAAAAAACTCCCCACTTTTGACTATTGTTTTGATTTTCTCTATCTCCGAACAAACATAAAAGAAACAAAACAGATTGAGTATTAAAATTACCAATCTCTTCCTTCTTTGTTGTTATCAAAAATCCAATTCCAGACAAACAAAAAAAAAAAATAGCAAACAAAGTACTAAAATTACTAATCTCTTCCCCCTTTATTGTTATCAAAATATTTAGGGATATTTGCCGAATAAACTCTCAACTCAAAAATAAAATAAGAATTAACGCCAAGGACCTTGTTCACTCAAACTTCAAGTATAAGGATTAAAATAAAAGATTTTTATACATACATACATATATATATATATATATATATATATATATATATGGATCATTTTTTAAAGATGGGACAAAAGTTGAGAACTAAATATGTAGTTGAAAAATAAAATTTATAAGTACCATAGTTATCATTACCTGTTGAGAGGAGTCGAGGGTAAGAGTGGATTTGGCATGGGAAGAACCATTCTAATTGAATCTTAGAAATTTTGTTGTTGTTGTTGGAATGGTAAACTAGTGGAAAGAAGATTTGAATTCTTATTTTTCTAATAAATGAAAATAATTAATCTGGGCAATGAATTACAAAGCTTGTAACGATTTTTTTAAGCTAGCAGTGTGTGTGTGTTTTTTAAGGAAAAAAGCAATCCGGATAGAACAATATTATGGAAAGGAGAATATATTTATAGTTACCTCTTCACGAGTTGACCCATCTCGTTTCGAAACGTGATCTATGGAACTAGTTTTACCGGGTAAGAACCGAGTGGAGAAAAAAAAATCAATTAAAGTAAACCGCGCGTTTTATGATAGTCAAACAGATAATGACTTGTATATGTGTGGAAATGTGACAATAGTAATTAAGACTCTACACATTTATGTTTAGTCACCTGTCACCCAAATGGTTGCCAAAGCAAGAGAGCAATGACCACAGCATTTGTTTTTTAGCATTTGTTTCAACCATTTTCAGCGAACCCTTAGAAAAAACGGGTTGAAAGTTGAAACAAGTCATGTTGTTTGTAGTGAGGACCAAGGGTGTCAATACCGTACCGGAGGCTGTATCGGTTTGGCCAGCGGTACGATATATTTCGGATACCGGTCAATACCGGTGTACCGTTTCTGGTTTACCGCTATTTTATATATTTAATATATATATATATATATATATAAATATATACACACACAAAATCTCTATTTACCATAAAACATTACCTTAAAAATCTTTATTTACCATAAAACATTAATTCAATTGTTCATTGCATATAAAGAAAAAAAAATACACAATATAAAAAACAAAAAAACTTAATTATTCATCATACAAACAAAACTAAAAAGTAGCTACTTAAAAAAAAAAAAAAAAAAAAAAACTATAAGGTTCTATTGATGTGATGCAATTAATGCATCACACTATCACATAACGTGGGGCTCAAAACTGAAAAGAAGCTAAAAGGCTGAACCATTCAGCCCATCTTTTATTAAAAAAAATATAAGTTTTCAACATTTCCAAGGCTAGTCACGTGTAAAAGGGCTTAAGAAATTTCAAATAGCACAAAACAAAGAAGGAGATACCACATAGCAATGTTCATTGTTCAGCAAAAAAAGAGAAGAAATCAGAGCAATGGAGAAGGACAACAGACGAGAAGAAGAAAAAAAAAAAAGGAAGAAGAAGATCTTATCGGCGATGTCAATGTGGTGGCAACTTGCTGCACTGGGGTTTGTTCAAATCATGCATTTCTTCTATTTTTCCTTTCAGTTTTTGTACCGGCCGAATTTCTCTTTTCCGGCCGAAACGTCCGGTATACTCCGGTATGGCCGGTATTGTCCGGTATAGGCCGGTATCTTGAGCAGTACATTTTGAAGGTGTTTCGGTACCGGTTCATCGACCGGTACGAAGAATTCCGGCCGTACCGGCCGGTACGGTACGGTATCAACATCCTTGGTGAGGACCCACAACTGGACCCATAGAGAGAGAAAGAGAGAATGAGAAAAGGAATTTGGGATACTCATGCCAATATCAAATGAACCCCCTCAATTGGCCCCAAATAAATTATGTATAATATTTTTTTAATCTTGTTTTTGTTTTGACCTCCCTAAAATAAAATTTTAAATACCCTAATCCTAGATTTTTTTAAGCCTAGATAAAAGAAGTTTGAATATGATCATCTTAACAATATTCTGGCATTTTTAAACACAAAAAAAGCTCAATAACAAACCAATATGATCTAAAATTTGGGAAATTTTTTTTTGATAAGCACGATAAACAAAAGTAGAAATTTATTAATCTTAAATCTTAGAAAAAACACATTTTGATCTTAAAATTTTTTAAATAAATCAATCAAATAAGAGATCAATATATGAATAATTGTTTGACTGTGTATATTGAAAGAGATGTAACTTATAGAATTAATAAAAATATTTTGTAATGATTTCAAAATATGAAACATCGTAGAAAGTAATTGTAAAATTAATTTTATGTATTTCAGTTTTTGTTGTTTTTGTTTTTGTTTTTGTATTTTTTTTTTTATTTTTTTTTTATTTTTTTGTTTACCGCAAACTGACACTAGCATAAAATTTTCTCATACAATAGCTATTAACATTAATGTGCCCAGGGAAAAAAACCGTCAAGTATGGAAAGAGGAAAAAAAAATAGAAGGGAAAAAAGCAGCAGAATCACTCTCCTGCTACAAACATCCTACTAAAGGACATGGTTGAACCACAGATAATGCAAGGTGAGCAAGGACTTTGAGGACCAATTTTGTGCGAACCACATCCAGAGGACAATTACAAGCCTCTCACGCGCAAATGAAAAGCTTTGATTCGATACATCAAGATCAAAATATCATACCCTCCTTCAGTGATACTACCCCAACACTTCTCCACGTCAACCAAATCGAGTTCACATGACACATGGCACGAAAAGCCAACTAAATGGAAATAAAACTCACCATCAAAGCACTGTTGTAGAATTTAGAAGCACTTCCTGTGAACAATGGATGGACCACTCTCGTCGTACTCACCCTTGGAAATCCACATCTGCTGGAAGGAATGGATGGACCACTCTCGTCGCCGCTGAATATAAACTTAGTGTTTCTCTTCCTATCTTAATTACTGTTAGATTAAATAAATAAATTAACTATTTTTTAATGCTTAAGTTTTTTGAAAAATCAGTAATTTAGCACTAATGATCCTAATTATTTTGGTTAGGTGGGTTCATAAGATCCTACTATCTGGATCCCAATTTTAACAATTACGGTATATGGAACTAGTTTTGCCAATAAGAATCTAGTGGAGAAAAAAGAATCAAAGAAGCTGCAATATGATAGTCAACAAATAATGACTTATATGTGTGTGGAAAGGGGAAAAGAGACGCTAGTAATTAGCCCCCTAGTTCATTTTTCATTAATTATAATTAGGGAGAAAAAGAGCAATTATTAATAATACTTATTTTTAGGCTTAAGTTTTTTGAAAAATCAATAATTTAACAATTACAATCCTGGTATGATCCTAATTATTTTTGTTAGGTGGGTTCGTAAGATCCTACTATCTGGATCCCAATTTTAACAATCATGATCTATGGAACTAGTTTTGCCAATAAGAACCTAATGGAGAAAAAAGAATCAAAGAAGCCACGTTTTTATAGTCAACCGATAATGATTTATATGTGTGTGGAAAGGGGAAAAGAGATGCTAGTAATTAGCCACCTAGTTCATTTTTCATTAATTATAATTAGGGGGAAAAAGAGCAATTATTAATAATACTTACTTTTACTCTTAAATTTTTTGAAAAATTAGTAATTTAACACTTACGATCCTAGTATAATCCTAATTATTTTGGTTAGGTGGGTTCGTAAGATCCTACTGTTTGGATCCCAATTTTAACAATCATGGTCTATGGAACTAGTTTTGCCAATAAGAACCTAGTGGAGAAAAAAGAATAAAAGATGCTGCGGTATGATAGTCAACAAATAAGGACTTATATGTGTGGAAGGGGGAAAAGAGATGCTAGTAATTAGCCACCTAGTTCATTTTTCATCAATTATAATTAGGGGGGAAAAGAGCAATTATTAATAATAATTACTTTTACGCTTAAGTTTTTTGAAAAAATCAGTAATTTAACACTTACGATCTTGGTATGATCCTAATTATTTTGGTTAGGTGGGTTCGTAAAATCCTACTATCTAGATCCCAATTTTAAAAATCATGGTCAATGGAACTAGTTTTGCCAATAAGAATTTAGTGGAGAAAAAAGAATAAAAGAAACCGCAATATGATAGTCAGCAGATAAGGACTTACATTTGTGTGGAAAAGGGAAAAGAGGCAAAAAGAATAAAAGAAGCTGCAATATGATAGTTGGCAGATAATGACTTACATTTGTGTGGAAAAGGGAAAAGAGACACTAGTCAACAGATAATGACCATTTTGATACAATAATGGTCACTCCGTTTTGATACAGTAATTGGTCCCCTATTAATGTGATATTTTGTTGTTATTTGGTGCACCAACAAATGATTCTTATTTCTTCTTGGTGGTGTTTTTGATAGAGTAATGCTTGCACCACATAAAATGGTACAATTTGTGCTACAACTTGCTCACGCGGTGAGTTGTGAGGGATAGAAATGTATTCCCATATAGACCCACTATCACACCTTTAACACTCACAATTCACCACATGGGCAAGTTGCAATACAAATTGTGCCATTTTATGTGGCATCGACATTACTCTTTTTGATATATTCCCAATTTGCCCCTTTGAGATTGGACTCAATCAACCGACATGTTTCTTTTTCGCTTATGAGAAAGCCATTTGGAACAATTGCTATTAATTGACACCCAATGCATAGAAAGTCTAGACAAGAAAGTGTTTGAATTGCAATGCACAAAAAGTCTAAAGAAGAAAGTGTTAAAATTACGGAATTAACAACATGTTATAATTATCACAAAAAATAAATAAATAAAGGATGAACACCATTGGGGGGGGGGGGGGGGTTTCATTTTCAAATTGAAAACCAAACAAATGGAACCCTCCAACACCTTATACTCAAAGATGTTATATTAACCACACATTTTTATTATTACTAGTCAATGTGGGACTTATTTAATTGAGTAATGTTTATTACATACAAACTATTTTATACATACCCAAAAACAATTTCATGTTGAAAATTGTGACTTTAAATCATGATTTTAATTAATTTTTCAGATGTGTTTAAAACTATGTAAAACAATGTGTGTGTAGCAAATTTAACCCTATTTAATTAATTACATTACTCACATATAAATATTATATATAGGTTTGTGTCCTCAAACATAACACACATTGTGCAAGAAAAACATATCTAAGAACATGTTTGCCTTAAATGGTTTTTATTAACTATGGACAAAGTTACAGCTCCACTCAAAATTCTTTTCATTAGATGTAAATTTTAACAAATCTACTATTGGATTACATTTTCTTCTTATTTCTTTCATGCTTGCAAAATTTCAAAAAGGTCAAAGATTAATAACAATATCATCAATCAAATATTTAAATTTCAAGTTATTGTAGTCTAAAATTAAATTTCAAATAGTAAATAACACTCGATTGAGAAACTTACATTAAGATGTTGAAGTATAACTTACCTTGTTGATGTGTTCAACTTCTTATTAGTTTTCATTTAGGCCCATCATTAATAACATCATTTTTTTATTTACCAATAACCACTTACCACATTAGCAGTTTGTAAATTTTTTGTAAAAATTTTGTATCTGTAGTATTACTCATATGAAAAGAGTAATGTTGTGGCCACAAACTATTTTATACTCCCTCCATCCCAATTTGTTTGTCTTGTTTGAAAAGTCAAACTTTTTAAGGAAACATTATTTATTGTTTTGTCTGCCTTATAAAAATGTATAAGTTTACAAAACTACCCTTAAATAAATTTATCGACTTTTTTTAAAAAGAGTTATTTTTAATGATGCAACTAAAAAGGTGCCATAATTAGATTGATTTTTTAAAAAATATTTGTTAGTTTTCTTTTCAAATAGTTTTTAAAATAAAGTAGGAGTATAATAGGAACATTAGTAAACTAATAACTTTTTTTTTTAGAAACAGAACAATATTTTGGGATATCTCAAAATGGAATAGAGAACAAACAAAAAGGGACAGAGGGAGTAATATTTTTACAAACTGCTTATGTGTGCAACTTCTTCTTGGACGAACTGCCACGTGTGGGGGACCTCAATTGTTTTGAATATATATAGAGTACATAATACTCCAAATCTATCAAAGCATGTAATTAACCCCAATTCAACAAAACAAAATATAAACCATATCAGGTCTTTTATGTTCTCTCTTATCTCATCCCCCTTCCCTTATATATGTGTGTGTGTGTGTCTCAAAAAAAAAAAAAAATGTTCTCTTTTTTTTTTTTTTTTTTTTTTTTTTTTTTTTCACTCTATCATGAAATCAAAGTTATGTTTTGTCCTCTTTCCTCTTTTCTTTTTTCTTTTTTATTTTTTTTATTTTTTCTTTCCTCCATAACATGGTATCAAAATCATGTTTATCATTTTTAATAGGTGAGATACAATAGATCGGGAAGAAAACTCTACAGAAGGATTGAAACGCTTCATTATAAATGATAATTAGACAAAGTTTGCAAGTGATCTATTTAGAGGCCTAAAGCGGAACACTTACATCACTACTCATTCAATGAAGAGTAATACGAAACTATTATGTATGTATTGTATACTGTTGTAAGATATCAGAAATTTCATCACATCACTATTCTGAAACCAGAAACTAAAGTTAGGATCGGGATCAAAGATATATGTGTAGCCTTAAATAAGAAAACCATGGCTAGAAAACAATTAATCAGATAACAATCCATTAGTTTAAAATGATAAAAACTCTATTAATATACATTTGCATACCATCAACATGCAACCATATATATAGCACAAATGATTCTATTATATAGAATATTGAAACAGCAGAAACATACTTAGAAATATACTAAGTCACTTATACAAAAAAAGGCTAGACTTTAGTCCGTTTAGGACAAAGTCAAGAAAAACTCTACAGCAAAAACACACAAAATACAACTTTTAATCCAGGGACTAATTGGGGTCATTCACTTAATATACATTTGCGTGCTAGATCCATCCTCTGAAGAAATTCACCAACCTTGTTTGATGTTACTAGACATGGCAAAACGAGTCAAAATTTGCGGACCCAACCCAACCCGAAAAATATCTGATCCGAACCTGATTTTTTTGACCCGAAGCAAAAACGTGTTGACCCATGACCAAACCCGTTAAAAAAATTCGCTAAAAAATATTTAGACTACATCCTAATACTGGGTGCATAAAGCACAAAGCACCAGAACCAATGGTCAATAGATTATAGATATAGACAACAGACAAGACAATAGCTTCACATTTAATTTGATTATTTGAGCTTCACAACCAATGAGAGCTTCAGAGACATGAGAGTATGAGAGAAGAAAAGACAAGATAACCATTAAAAAAAAAAAAAAAAAAAACTCATTCAATTTGACTAGTTGACTAGCTGTAGTCCAATTCCAAAGGCACAAACGTGAAATGTGACAAACCACTATAAAGGGGGATGGGCTGTGCTAGTGGTATTGGGCTGCCTCCTGCTACACTAAGCCCAAGTTTTCTGGATAAGAGAGTCAGGACCGGTCTAGCTTCAACTTAAGATGGTCCAGCTTGTGCGTAAACTAGGCCAAGTCTGCCAGGAACGTGTTCATGGCAGGCGAGAACTGTTTCAGACAAATTGTGGCAGGCAAACATAATAATAATAAAATAAACAGAAAAACATCTAGCCACTTTAATGAGGAATTGACCAAATAGCCCTTAACATCAATTACAATAACAATACTATTTGTTTTCCTTTTTACAGAAGAGAAAAGAAAGAAGAAAGAATAACAGAGAACATCAAATGGGTTAATCAAAATGTTAGAGGAAATCGGTCGGAAATTCAATCTACAAGGGTAGAACCACAAAGGGAAGAACGTCCCTCCTCAAAGTAGTCAACCTTTCAGGAAATAGTCCTGCCGTAGAGATTAGCTGCCCTGAGGGAAACGGGTCTTAGTGGTTTTCTGCATGGGTATTTTTGTGCTTTTCTTACAGAGGGCCAGATTTCATGAGGGAGAGAAGAGATTAATCCTCCGGTGCATGCCCGCCTTCCTAACCCTCACTATTTCTTTCTTTCTTCTCACTATGTTTTCCTTTTCTATCTCTTTTAAGTTTTCTATTTCCTTTTCCAGTTCCGTTGTTCCTTTTTTCTTTTGTTCACGGCGAGACCCTCCTTTTATAGTGCCTACCGTGACCCGATTTTACTGTTTTGACCCTTAACTTCCTTTGTCTGGTCTGGGTGTACTGGCCGACCATCACTGTTCCGTCTGTGTGTCGCCCTCCCATCGTCAGACAAGGAAGTGTATTTTCTTTGCTAGTTTGCCATGGCACCCTTTCCTGCCACGGTCTAGGTTATTTCTCTCTCCCTATCCCTTATGGCATGCACCTAATGGTTCCAACTCAGCTTGTCTCTTTTAGGTAGTAAGCCATCCCAGCTGGACACCTCCTCAAAAGATCTTGAGCCAGAACCATAAAAATAGATTTTTCCCCTGTCCCCACCACCAAACCATGCCCTTTGATCCTCTGACCCCTCGACCTCACCATTCTCTGTATTGGTTGGGTACAGGCTGGTGGTGCCTGGGCCTTGCACGTGCCTTCATTCTGTATGTGTCCAAAACTTGCCTGCTGCCCTTTCATCTGCCGTGGTCTGAAGGCTCGCCGTCCGTGTTTTTTGACCTCTTATATGGGCTGTTCTTTGTTTTTCTACTCCATTCAAGAGCTGGGCTTTGTTTGATGATGGGCCTTACATTTCTTTGGCCCATTCCTTGATTTCCTTTATTTCTTGCAATGTTGTTCTGTTATTCCTGCTGCAATAACTTAATCATGCTGTAATAACTTAATCTTGCTGGGCCTTTTTTGGGCCAGCCGTTCATTCCTTCTCTCAGTGGCTTGTCATGGCCACTGGTTTGCTTTTACTCATGGGCTCCTATGTCCCTTTGGGCTTTCCTTTGGGCATCCTTGGCCCGTTTGCTTTCCTCGGCCTTCCTCGGTCTTTTTGCTAATTCCACACTCCCATGAGCTTTTTACTAACTTCATTGGGCTTCCCTGGCCTAATAACTTTATTCTCATCATTGGGGTTCATGGGCCTGCCATAAACCCCTTACTCTTTTAGTTTGTATTACCTTGGGCCTGCGACGGCCCTTTCTCGCTTTTCTACCTCATACACTGCCCATGGGATGCTACTTCTTTCTTTCCGGGCTTCTTTGAGCCCATTGCCTCTTCAAGACCCATTTGTTTATTTCTTGGGCATGTAATTCATTATTCCTGCCGCTTGGCCGTAATGGTTTTTTGCTGTCTACTTTGTCAATTCTTTGTTGCCCTTGTTATTGGGCTTTCTTTCTTTCTGCCTGGACTCTCACAAATGGCCCTCAACATTTAGCCCCCTGAACATATGAAACGTTCTTGCGGTTCATATGTGAATGAAAAGACATTTTTGCCCTTCTCTCTTCTCAGCTTTTTCTTCTTCTCTTCTTTTTTTCGCGAGTCTTTTTTAAGCTGTGGACCCCTACTTATATACATATATATATATATATATATATATATATTTTCCTTCCGGCCGCGAACTATTCGTGTTGTCTCTTCGAATTTCCCAGTTTGGCAGTTATTTTCTAAACAGAGCCGCCGCTTCATTAATTTCATCCCATTCTGATGGCTGACCCATCGCCTTCTTTCGTACCGTTATTAATGACCTGGGTATTTAAGGAGGAATCCTTCTGCACTTTAAACACAAACTCCTTCTTTTCCAAGAACATACACTCTCCGTCTCTTACTCTTCACTATCTTTTTTCTTTTCAAACACCTATACCCATCTTCTCCGATTAAGTCTTCTCACTATGTCGCCGGTGAAAAGCCAAGGCTCTTCCCGCAGCAAAGGGAAGGCAATCGCTTCCGATTCTCCCGCCGTTCCTGACGTAGGTGAGGAGATGGAACATTCCGATTCGGAGCAGTCCACTGAGGAAGAGACGCAGCGCGACCCTAACAGTGAATGCGCTCCTTTAATCGACACCTTCTTTTTCTCGTGCAGCGAACTCACCGTTACCCTCAAAGATGTGGCCAATCAGTTACTCCTGCCTATTCTTGGTGATGCTGATCCTACCACTCTAGAGTTTTCTCCTGAGGAAGAGGCTGAACTGAGGAAAAGGATCGCCGGAAACACTAAGCTATCATACTGGGTTAGTTCTTCTTCTAAGTTTTCTATTACTGCTCACCACACAGCTTTTATTGCATTTTGGCTTTGCAAATTTGTTTTTGGGTCCCACCCCCACTACACCATAAAGCCTTTGTACTTTCGTTTGGCTATTAAAATATCTGCTGGGGTGAGCTTGCCGCTGGCCCCCATGTTCCTGGGGCATCTGTATGTCCAATTAGACATTCTTCGTAGTGATGAGAGTCAGGCTGGGTCCTGCCATATAATTACTTCTTCCGTCCATTCCACCATAATGCAGCAGTTGTTGTTTGAGCGTTGTGCTCAATACTTGGCAAAGTGCAGACCTGCTCGCTTTGCTAGAGATAAGTACCAGACATGTCCGAGAGTGATTACTGACTTTTGCGGTAGGTTTGAGTCCGATTTTCTGCTTGCTTTTCGCTGGTCTGGCTTGAAGCCCATTGGCTATTCTGTGGTTGAATCTTTTGATGAGGGCATTGGTTTTTCTTGGAGAGCCTATAGAAACTTGGGTGCAAATTACACTTGTATGGATTCTGCCATGGGTTCATTTGTTGACACCGTTAGGACCACTACCCTTTTGGTTAGTTTTGATGAAACAGGGATCACCTATCTTACTGCCACTAATGCTAGATGGCTGCCTTACCTAGCCAATGAAGGCATTAGGTTTGTTCACTATCCTGCCAACCGGGTGAGAAGGCAGTTTGGGTTGGATCAAGATATCCCCGATGACATTTCTTTCCTCATGGAATCTCCTACTTCAGTCTGTCCTTTCTTGCGGCACACTGCCTTTGAGTTTTGGAGGCAGCACTTCAACACCGTTACAGTTCCCGGTTCACTAAGGGAGGGTCTTTGTACTCCTCCCATGCATGGTTATTGGCACGCGATGATGACTACATTTGTGGATGAGCTTGCGGGTAGCCGTGGCTTCTCCCTTATTCCTTTTGATGGCCTAGGTATGGTTGTCTTGGTTAACCCTCGCTTGCTTCTTCCTTCTATGTCTGTTTTGGCGTATGCTAGAAAACAAAACCGATCAGCCATCTTTAAGTGGGACGCAGAGAAGAAAGGATGGTACTAGCATGCTGGTGATTATCCTCCCGATTGGGAGAAAAAAGTCAAAGTAACAAACATCTCTGTACTGAGTAAGAAAGCTCCTACCAAGCTTAAGTTTGCCGGCAAAACCAAGCCTGCCACTCCACTACCTCCTACAGGTGCTTCTCTGGCTAGCAGAACTCGCGGTAGCAAAAGGAAGACTACCCCTCACCCCGTATCTGCTACTAAACGGAGAGTAAGTTATCTCTCCCTTTTTTTTTGACAAAAATACTTCTTAATTTTCTTGCGGCTAACCTTACTAATTTCCTCTGCCTCTTTTCTTTTAGTCTAAGCATAAGGAAGACTCGTCAGTTACCCGTCCTATTTTGCTTGATGAGCCCGAATCTAAGGTAAGTCTCTTTTCTTCACTTCTCTTTTTTTTTTTTTTTTTCTTTTTCGCACGTGCTCCCTCTGCCATGTGTCTTTTGTTTTTTTGCTTAATAATTCCTTTGGTCTTCACATTGGTATTTGTATTCAACTTCTTTCCCTTTTTTTTTTCTTAGGAGGAGCGTGAACCTGTATCCATATATCGCCCTACCACTGAGGAGATTTCTGCCTCCATAGGTGTACCCATGGAAGGCTTTTTTGATGGGGTCGATGTAGTATTTGCAACGCCCGCTCCCTCTACTACTACACATAAGGCTCCTGCCAAAACTCCCACCCCTTCCACCAAGCCGGTACCTAGGGAGGGTACTCATATTGAAGGGGTTGGTGAGACTACACCTTTGTCTGCCGAGAGACCCACTCCTCCAGAGGGAGCGATTCCTCCTACCGCCGTTCAAACCAAGATCGCTCCTTTCGTTCTGCCGCTTGTTATTTCAACCAGTGACCCTTTTGCAGCTATCTCCCAAGCTGTGAAGGGCGATGCTTCTCTTGTTGTTACTCCTTCCTCCATTCCCGGCTCCGCTACCCGTGGTCCTGATACGGACTTATCTTCAAAGGGGTCCGATGACATTCTTGAGGATCCCGATGATGCGCCCGTCCTGAAGAAGAGGATTTCTAATTCTGATGAAGAGGAGAGTGCTTCGCCCGAGCCTGACTTCATGGGTATGTATCTTTCCTCCCCTTCTTTTTTCCTTCCTTTTTTTTTTGTACTTGCGTTTTATTTACACACCTATCTCCCCGCTTGTAGAGACTTTTGAGGGGCCAGGAATTGCAACAGGCGTGGGAATGACTGCTCCTACCACACCCGTAGCACCTATTCCTGCCGCACCTTTTCCTGCCGCACCTTTAGCACCCTTTCAGCCGTACCTACTACTCCTGCTTCTACTGTGCCTACAGTACTTGTTTCTGCTACACTCGCAGCCCCCATTCCTAGTAGCTCTGGCAAGTTTCCTTTTCCTTTTATTTTATTCTCTTTTTCTGTAAGTCTTCTCTTCCCATGCCATGGCTTCTCATTTTGCCTTGCGTTTTTTTTTTTTTTTTACAGGTCCACTTCCTACTATCCTTTCTCAGTTTGAGGCGGGTAGTTATTCTGCTGCCGTCCCGGATGATGCTGTGACCTTCTTTGCCCGCTTTGACCAGCCAGAGGTTAACGACCTTGGTCCGGCAGACTTCTGGGCTTCCGGTCCTCCTTACGTAAATTTTTATGGCTTCTGAGTCCCTAAGGATTGCGTTTCTCACTTGGTGATGATCTATAGCAGCCATGGCAACTTTATGCAGGAATTCCGTCTTGGCCGTTCTACTAGGGAGCATTTCTTGAAGATGTTAGGGTGCGTGCTGAATGATATTGAGCATAACTTCATTGACTCTGTTTTTGCCGAGAGAATCCTGCAGTGAAGGGTTGTGATTCAAGAACTTATTAGTGTGGGTTTTGCTGTGGAGTTTGTTCTTGATCATCTTCGTGAAGTTGCCCGATCCCTTTTTATGAGGAGAGTTCAGCCAGCCGTTGATGCCATAGATGCCTGTATTGAGCTTTTAAAGAAAGAGGTGGCAGATTTGGAGGGTCGTCGTGAGCACCTTCTTTCTGGCATTAGTGGGTCTAGTCATTTTGGAGATTAGGGTCTCATTTCCGGACTCCATTGATGATGGCGCGGTTCCCTTTCCTTTTCTTTGCTTTCCTGTTTTTGTTATGTCGCACAGAACACTTATATGTTTCCTACAGTAGTTATTTGGCGTGTGTTTGCCACAGTTTGGGTTTGTAATGATGCTACGCTTTGCTACCATTTTTTTTTAACTATTGCTATGACATGTTGCTAATACTTCGTACTTTTTCATTACATACTCATGAAAGCACGTTACAACTTTTTCTTCTGTGACATAGTCACTTGGAGAAATAAAAAAAAAGTGAAGGAAACATAAAAGGTTTTTTTTTTTTTTTTTTTTTTTTTAAAAGAAAGGGACAACCACATAACTTCTTTCCTCTAAGCAAAATAACATTTCAGCCATTTTCCATTGATGGGATCCATCAAATCCTTGCCATCCATTTGAGTTAGACAATAATACCCACTTTGATTCGCTTCCCTTATCACAAGGGGTCCTACCCACTTTGGTGTAAACTTAGATGGTCCTGCCAGGTCTCGCCTAACATAGTCTGCCACCTTTAACACTAGTTGTTCTTCCGCAAACACTCTTTCCTTAGTCATCCTGCTGTAGGCTTCAGTCATCTTTTGCCTATATCTTCGGCTGCGTTCCTAGGCTTCTTCTCTCTTTTCATCAAGCTCTTTTAGGTCCTCGAACCTTTCTGCCGCAAAGACTTCTCCCTCTTTTTCTTTTTCTCGCATCTGCATGACCCTCAGGGACGGTTTCATTATTTCTGCCGGACTCACTACTTCAGTTCTGTAGACTAAGGAAAAGGGTGAAAAGTCTGTGGCTGACTTTGGTGATTTTCTGTAAGCCCAGAAAGCATCTGGCAGGTGCATCGCCTATCCTTCGGTATACTCTTGGCTCATTTTGCTGATGATCTTTATGAGAGTTTTGTTTGTTGCCTCTACCTGCCCATTCCCTTGAGGATAATAAGGTGATGACCTATGGTGCCTGACTTGGTAGAACTCTAGCATCCTCCTCACATCACTGTTGACAAATGGTGTGCTGTTGTCACTGATGATCCTATGCGACACCCTAAACCTCATAATTATATTTTTTTTGATGAAGTTTGCCACTACTCCCTCTGTGGCCTTACGGAGTGGCAATACTTCTGCCCATTTAGTAAAATACTTTGTAGCCACTAATATCCATATGTATCCACGTGATGGTGGGTTGACTGGCCTTACCAAATCTAGCCCCCAAGTGTGGAAGGGTCATAGGGTGACCATGTTGTGCAAGCCTTGTGGATGGGTATGAATCAAGTTGGCTTGTACTTGGCAACTGTGACACTTTTTTACAAATTCTGCCGCATCTCTCTTCATGGTTGGCTAGTAGTAGCCCATCTGCAGCAGGCATCTGTAAAGCTTTTTCTTCCCCTGGTGTTCACCACATTCCCCTGAATGTACTTCTTTTATCATTTCTTTTGCCTCTTCAGGGCCCAAACACCTCAAAAGGTCTCCATCATATCCTTTTTTTAAAAGGACCATGTTATGCAAGAAGTAATGTGTTGCCAACCTCTTAAGCTTGTATCTTTCACTGTGCTTTTATGGCAGGATGCCTTCAGTTAGGTACTGTATGAAAGGTCTTCTCCAATCCTCGCTGGCAAATACAACGTAAATTTCCTCCCTGTCTGCAGTAGGTTGGCAGGTCTCACACTGGGTTTGGACTTGGTCATCTTTACCCATACTTGGCCAATAGAATCCCGCTCTCTGAAGTCTGCGGTAAAGACTGACTTCTCCGCAAGACCCGCAAGTCTTGTCGTGTATTTCTTTCAATTTTCTCTGGGCTTCCTCCTGCCCCATGCATCTGGATAAGACCTCACCTGACATCCTACGGTACAACTCTTCTTTTACCAAGGCGTAGTCTTTTAGTGTCTTTAATTCTGCTGCATCGTCTCCCTTTACCAAGATTTCCTATATGGGGATCCGCCAATCCCCTTCGCCCTGTTCCTCCCGAAATTTTTCCTTCAACACCTCAATGATGGATTCTTCCCTTTTACTGACTTCTATCCTGGCACTACTCCCTTTGAAGATTATTTGCGAACCCAGTGTAGCTAATGCGTCTGCAAACCGATTTTCGTTTCTTAGAGCATGCTCTATTTCAAAGGTTGAAAATTTTTCTTCCATTCTCTGGGCCATAGCTCGGTATGGGGCTAGGCTGGGCTCTTTTAAGGAAAAGCTTCCCTTGGCCTGGCAGACAACCAAATTCGAATCTTACAATACTTTCAAATGTTTGACTCCCATTTCGAGAGTCGTGGTAAGCCCGGTTAGGTAGGCTTCGTACTCCGCCGTGTTGTTTGAATAGGGGAATTCCAGCTTAAATGACAGCGCCACTGCCTTGTCTTCTTCATGATACAAAACTACCCCCACTCCTCTGGAATGGGTGGTAGAAGACCTATCAAATTTCATTACCCACTGTTCTCTGATCTCCTTTGCCATGGCTACTTCCCCTGGAACTTCATCATCTAGCGGGAATTCTTCCTCTCCTGGAAACTGTGCCAATAAATCTGCTATAGCCTGACTTTTTACTGCCCTAGGTGTCCCCATTCTCAAGTCGTATTGTGATAACTGTAGCAACCACTGGGATATCCTGCCGGAGAGGATCGACTGCTGTAACAGAGCTTTAATGGCATGGGACTTAGTCATCAGCCATACCTCGTAGGCCAAGAAATAGTGACGCAACCTCTGCGAAGCGTATACAATGGCCAGGCATGCTCTCTCTGCCCTTGGGTAACGAGTTTCTGTATCTTTTAAGGCGCGGCTGATATAGTATATTGGTTGCTCGACACCACCTCTATCTTCCTGAGCGATTAGTGCACCAATGGCATATGAGTTGGTGGCCAAATAAAGTAGCAATGGTCTTTTATGGATAGGAGCCTACACCGTGGGAAGGTTCATCATTATCTGCTGTAGCCTTTTGAAGGCCATCTGCTGCGCTTCCCCCCACTCAAAACTTTGCCCCTTCTTGAGCAACTTGGTGAAGGTAGAAGTGATTGATGTCAATCCAGGGATGAATCTCCGGATATATGAGACTTTTCCTAAGAAGCTCTTCAACTCTTTTACTGTGGCCGGAGGTTTCATAGTTGCTATGGCCGTGGCTTTGGCCGGGTCCACATCTATGTCTCTGCTATGAACCAGGAAACCCAAGAATTTCCCAGAGGACACTCTGAATGCGCACTTAAGGGGATTCATTCTTAACTTAAAAGTTCTGCATCTTTTGAATACCCTTTTTAACACACAAAAGTGCTCTTCTCTCCTCATTGACTTTACCACTATGTCATCCACATAGTCTTCTAGCTCCTGGTGCATCATATCGTGAAATATGGCTGTCATTGCTCATTGATAAGTTGCGCCTGCATTTTTTAACCCGAAGGGCATCACAGTGTAGTAGAAATTGCCCATGGGTGTTCTAAAAGCGGTTTTCTCTGCATCCTTTAGTGCCATTCTGATCTGATTGTATCCGCTAAAACTATCCATGAATGAAAACATGGCGCTTCTTGCTGCGGAATCTATTAGTAAATCCATGTTCGGCAAAGGGAATTCATCCTTTGGACAGGCTTTGTTGAGATTTCTGAAATCCACACAACATCTTATCTGGCCATTCTTCTTCTTCACTGGTACTATGTTGGATAGCCAGCGAGGATGCTGAATAGGCTTGATGAATCCTGCGGCCAGCAACTTCTGCACCTTTTTGACTATCTGCCATTCTATTTCTGTGTGGAATATCCTGGTAGGCTGGGCCACCGGCTTGGCCTCTGGGTCTACATTTAATGTATGCGCAACTAGCCCAGGATCCAATCCTGGCAGTAGTCCCAAGCAAAAACGTCTTTGAATTCTTTCAACAACAATATGAGTTCTGACTTCTCCTTTTCTGTTAGGCTTGCACTAATTGAGATAGGCCTTGATTCCCGTGAATCTGACCCTAAGTCAACTTCTTCTAACTCTTCCTCTGCGACAACCTGGGTGTCCTTTTTTGCCGCAACTGCCTCATCTTTCTCTTCTTCTTTTCCCAAACTTTCTTCAGCGACGCAACACGCCAAACTCTTGTGTTGCCCTTTTTGGGTGGGACCCACTTGCATCTCACCCGTGGACCCCACGCACCTTCATAACTTATACACAATCCTGCCATCAAGGCCTCGGACCCTAATGCACTGAGGTATTTCGTCTGGCTCTGCGGCAGGCGCTTCTTTTCTTTTCTTCTTTCGCGCCAATAGTTCTCTTAAATTGGGTTCTGGGTCGTCTTGGACATCTTCCCACCTAGGCACTAAGGTACCTCGTGACTTTGAAACCGAGTTTTCCCCAAATGGAGCCCATTGGTCATAAAACATGGTTTCCACCAAGTGGGCTTCTGCCTGCTCGAATGGCGAGGGGTTTGCAGCTATGCGTATCATCCTGCCATTCAATTTTCCTTTCATACATTGGTGGTAGGTGGATGGGACCAGTCAGTGTTTGTGTAATTAGGGCCTTCCCAAAAGCACATGATAGGATACTTCCATTCTGACCACATGAAAACGAGCTAAAGAAGCTATAGGGCCTACTTTCAACCACAACTAAATGTGGCCTGTGGTGTACTCACCTCTTCCACCGAATCTTGTTACTTCCATCGGGCATCCTTGCATCTTTCTTTCTGAAATTCCTACTGCTTGCAAGGTGCTCAACGGAATGAGGTTTACTGTAGCACCTGTATCCACCAAGGCTCTCTTGATGGGGATTTGATTTATGGATACTGCTAAATAGAGAGGCCTCTTGTGATCCGGGTGTCCCACCTCTATATCCTCATTACTGAACGTGATTTCTGTTAATTCCTGTAGGAGGGCTCTATTTTCTGGCATTTCTGCCGATAGGCACTCCACCCCTACCCCAAAGGCGATATTTACCAAAGCCTCCGTGGCAATTTTCCTTTCTTTTGCCGTAAGTCTCAACTTGTCAAATAGATTTTTAAACTTGGCACTCTACTGAAGAGTGATAATCGCCACGGCAAGCAGGGCCAAGTTTTCTTCCTTGTCTTCTCCCAGGTCTGGGCATATTACTATTGCTGCTACACCCTTTCTCTTGTGGTTTGGGAGTGGGTTTCTTTGAACTTCCTGCTGGGTTAGCTCCAACGTGCCTTCTTTAATCCTGCGGTGCACCAACCTGCGAAGCGCCCAACATTCTGCGGTAGGATGTTGTACATAGTTGTGTAGGCGGTAGAAGCGAGGATCTCTCATTTCTTCCTCTATGGGCTCTCTGGAGACCTGGTTGGGTTTAAAGATCCCGTCTACTATCCATTTGTCAAGTAGCACATCCAGCTCCTTAGGAGTACATGGTAAGGGTGAGGGCGTATCATACTTCCTCCCCTCTGTTTTCCTTTTCCGATCTCTAGTGGACACCGCCATAGCCTGCGGGGCGTTTCTTTTGTCTGAACTGGGTTTTACAGACTGAGCCGACTTTCTAGCTTTCTGCAATAGCTGTGTGAATTGGGAAATTTCTAGACTTTCCAGGACAGCTCTGAATTCCTGAATCATATTGGTCATGCACATTTCTACTAAGGTCCTTTCTTCACAGTGGTCGTAGCAATCAAGTGCTATGTCTCTAAACCGTTTGATGTATTCCATCAAATCCTCGCCATTCCTTTGCTTAGTTGCTTGCAGAGTTGTGAGTGTTACCGTTTCTTCTCTGTGGAAGTACTTAGTACAAAATACATCCACCATGTCATCCCAAGTTGGGATCGATCCTAGTTTGGTGGTATTATTTGCTAGGGGCTCTGTTTTCTTTTTCTACCCCTACCTGCTTCCTAACTCCCCAGTGGAGTCGCCAATTATAAAGGGGGATGGGCTGTGCTAGTGGTATTGGGCTGCCTCCTGCTACACTAAGCCCAAGTTTTCTGGATAAAAGAGTCGAGACTGGTCCAACTTCAACTTAAGATGGTCCGACTTGTGCGCAAACTAGGCCAAGTTTGCCAGGAACGTGTTCACGGTAGGCGAAAACTTTTTCAGACAAATTGTGGCAAGCAGACATAATAATAATAAAATAAACAGAAAAACATCTAGCCACTTTAGTGAGGAATTGACCAGATAGCCCTTAATATCAATTACAATAACAATACTATTTGTTTTCCTTTTTACGGAAGAGAAAAGAAAGAAGAAAGAATAACAGAGAACATCAAATGGGTTAATTGGAATGTTAAAGGAAATCGGTCAGAAATTCAATCTACAAGGGTAGAACCACAAAGGGAAGAACGTCCCTCCTCAAAGCAGTCAACCTTTCAGGAAATAGTCCTGCCATAGAGATTAGCTGCCTTGAGGGAAACGGGTCTGAGTGGTTTTCTGCATGGGTATTTTCGTGCTTTTCTTACAGAGAGCCAGATTTCATGAGGGAGAGAAGAGATTAATCTACCGGTGCATGCCCGCCTTCCTAACTCTCACTATTTCTTTCTTTCTTCTCACTATGTTTTCCTTTTCTATCTCTTTTAAGTTTTCTATTTCCTTTTCCAGTTCCGTTGTTCCTTTCTTTTTCTGTTCACGGCGAGACCCTCCTTTTATAGTGCCTGCCGTGACCTGATTTTACTGTTTTGACCCTTAACTTCCTTTGTTTGGTCTGAGTGTATTGGCCAACCATCACCGTTCCGTCTGTGTGTCGCCCTCCCATCGCCAAACAAGGAAGTGTATTTTGTTTGCTAGTCTGTCGTGGCACCCTTTCCTGTCACGGTTTGGGTTATTTCTCTCTCCCTATCCCTCATGACATGCACCTAATGATTCCAACTTAGCTTGCCTCTTTTGGGTAGTAAGCCATCCCAATAGGACACCTCCCTGAAAGAGCCTGAGCCGGAACCATCAAAATAGATTTTTCCCCTCTCCCCACCACTAAACCATGCCCTCTGATCCTCTGACCCTCTGACCTCACCATGCTCTGTATTGGCTGGGTACAGGCTGGTAGTGCTTGGGCCTTGCATGTGCCTTCATTCTGTATGTGTCCAAAACTTGCCTGTTGCCCATTCGTCTGCCGTGGTCTGGAGGCTCGCCGTCCCTGTTTTTTGACCTCTTATGTGGATTGTTCTTTGTTTTCCCGCTCCATTCAAGAGCTGGGCTTTGTCTGATGATGGGCCTTACATTTCTTTGGCCCATTCCTTGATTTCCTTTATTTCTTGCAATGTTATTTTGTTATTCCTGCTGCAATAACTTAATCCTGCTGGGCCTCTTTTGGGCCAGCCATTCATTCCTTCTCTCAGTGGCTTGGCATGGCCACTGGTTTGCTTTTACTTATGGGCTCCCATGTCCCTTTAGGCTTTCCTTTGGGCATCCTTGGCCTGTTTGCTTTCCTCGGGCTTCCTCGGCCTTTTTGTTAATTCCACACTCCCATGGGCTTTTTACTAACTTCATTGGGCTTTCCTGGCCCAATAACCTTATTCTTATCCTTGAGGTTCATCGGCCTGCCATAAGCCCCTTACTCTCTTAGTTTGCATTACCTTGGGCCTGCGGTGGCCCTTTTTCGCTTTTCTACCTCATACACTGCCCATGGGATACTATTTCTTTCTTTTCGGGTTTCTTTGAGCCCACTTGCCTCTTCAAGACCCATTTGTTTATTTCTTGAGCTTGTGATCCATTATTCCTACCGCTTGGGCCTAATGGTTTTTTGCTGTCTACTTTGTCAATTCTTTGTTGCCCTTGTTATTAGGCTTTCTTTCTTTCTGCCTGGACTCTCACAAATGGCCCTCAACAACCACAAAGGCCAAAGCTTTCTCAGTTCCTCTACTCTTGCACCTTTGCCCTTGTTTTCACACATTCACACATTTCACACCTTTTCAATTTCACACAAAGCTTGCGCCTCTACCATTGATTTCCTTAATTGATTTTATTAATTCTCTCTAAACAGGTTGTCATTGATTTGTTTTTGTAATTGGAAAAAAAAAAAAAAAAAAAGCTTGTTTGGAAAATACGGGTCAACCTAACCCGACCCGATTGACCCATGGCCCGATTGACCTGCAAACCTGATTGACCCAACCTGAACCCACCCACCTATTTTGCCACATCTACCGTGTTACAAAGGAAATGGTATTCTCAACATTGTACCTATAAGAGCATTAGCATTGGTGGTGCTAAAAAGCCATATTACTATTTTTAGCACTACCAATACTAAAAAATATGCTGCAATGGTGATGCTATAGCTAAAAATTTTCTGCCTCTTACTCATAAGCTAAACTCAAATATTATTTTTTATTCTCACTCTCTTTAAAATAATATTTATTTATTTCTTCTTTCTATTTCTTTTATCCCTCTGCAGTTTCACACTCATTTTCTCTTTCTCAAAATGAAATTCTCGTACTCTCACCTCTTTCTCATTCTTCTCAAACTCTCACCTCCGTTTTATCCATCATCCTCCTCACTACCGCCACCGAAGCTCACGCACCATCACTGACCCGATTCATCATCCTCCTCACCTATCTTCGAAGCCTAGCTCCGTTCATCCATCATCCTCATCGAAGCTCACCAAAGCTCTCTATTCAATCAGCCAAGACCCATGCTCCACCACCGACCTAGAGAAAGTATCCCTCACTATACATGTTCCAGAACTCTACAACAAACAAACATGAAACAAGAATGAATTAAGAGAAAATTTTTCATGCAGCAAGTGACATATAAATGTTGTGAACGAGATCAAGCTGTATAAATAAGGATTATTAATGCATGGCAGACTGTAGTGTTTCAAAATAAAAACATGGCCAAGGTATTGGAATTTGGAACTGAATATTCGATATAGACTAAACTACACTTTTAATTCTTATAGTTTAAGTTGTTTTCATTTTGGTCCTTTAAGTTTAATATATTCATTTTGGACCATCAAGTTTGAAAAGGATTATTAATGCATGGCGGACTGTAGTGTTTCAAAATAAAAACATGGCCAAGGTATTGGAATTTGGAACTGAATATTCGATATAGACTAAATTACACTTTTAATTCTTATAGTTTAAGTTGTTTTCATTTTGGTCCTTTAAGTTTAATATATTCATTTTGGACCATCAAGTTTGATTCAAAATGGTTATTCCTTCCATTTTCATGACTAATTTAACCATTAAGTGCTGCCAACAAAATGACGTCTATTATTTTTTTTCCTCCCCCTCTTAACCACTAGATAAGTCATGAACATATTCGGAATGACCATTTTGAAAAAACAAAAATAACTTTTGATAGACTAAAAAAAATCTAATTTAAAGAAATAAAATGAAAATTGTCACGCCCCAAACTCGATACCTGGATTTGTGACCATGACCAGCATGCTAATATCAAGCTTAAACCTGATATTAACAAGAATCAACTTAACTTTTTTTCCAAAACTTTTACAAAAGCTTCCCTCTTTCTTTTCATTCTTGTTTCTTTACTTAAATGATATAACTTTCTACTTGATATTCAGAGCATCTATATTGTACCTCAAAGGATAACACAATCCATTGATTGTTCAAATTCTAAATTTCAGGTACACACTTTCATTATATCCTAAAATACACCATACTACAAATCTAAACATCAAATTGCTAATTTAGGATCTATACATATAAAACTAAATCCAGCTCCTTCCAAACTCGACTAAGGCTCCCTTTGCTCCAAAATAAAACCTGCTAACTGAAAGAGTGGAAGGGGTGGGCTACACAGCTCAGTAAAGGTAAGATATATGGGAATTTAATAAGGATGCATGTAAATCAAATCATTTCATTTTATGAATATTCAAATAGGAGAACAATTTTTCATACATAGTATTTTATACTATTCCTAATAATAACTTATACGCTCTTCATAGGAAAATAATTGTTCTCATTTTTCTTATCAGGTTAATATTACCAAAACCTTTCGGATTAAACTTCTTTCATTTCCTACAAAGTCACCATGTATATATTCTCATTACAAAATAATTATTTTAACTTAAATCAGATAATCGGCAACTTTGTATTAAACTAGAAACATCTTGACTAATAAGAAAACTTTTCTTTATAAACTTCTTCTCATAAAATATTATAACTTTCATAATCATAAAACTTAACGTTTCATAAAAACAGATATCTGGTAACTTTTAAACATAAACTTGTACTTTCATCAGAAACTTTATCTTTATAGAACATTAAAACTTTTTCATCAAATTCTTTATCTTTAAAGCACAACAGAACTTCAAAAACTTTTATCTTTAAGGAACAACTTTCTTTTCATCAGAAACTTCTTATTTTCATGAGAGCTTTTAACTTTTCACAATGCATTTAACAAAATCATTCTCTCATGATTAATAACATAATATAGCTGTTCATAAATAATTTATTGGTTAGTCCATATCTGATAAGTCTATACTTATTTGGGAGGCTTCTAGCACCATGGTGCTAGGCATCTAGCATTCCCCAAAATGCCGGGTATTCCCAGGATCACATCATAATACATATCTTTCAACCATGGGGGTAAGTTGACTTCCTCCACAAGTTGGCCGTAACCAACAAGGGCGGGTACAGTAGAGCTAGTCCCACTTAATGACCAATCATATAACATTTTCCATGAAAAGCCAATAATTAACCCCTACTGACAGAGTTCAGATCACCAGATGACATAATCCGAAAACCTTTCATACTTATACATCATACTGAAATTTCTTATTTTGTATAACATTTCATAATAATAGCATTTCCATTCTTTTCTTTAAACATCATGTTCGTGGAAATTGGTAATGACATCAATATGCTTAAATCATATACATAAGGTTTCGAAAGCTCACGAACATATCTTTGTCAGTACCTTAAAGCAGAGGAACCGAGAGCCTACAGTCGAAGGAGCTTAGACCTGGGGAACCACAAACTTTGAAGCTGAAATTTTAGTGTTAACCTTTTAACTTCTTCTTTAGAGAGGGATATATTGTTTTGGTGAGAGGGGGAGGGCTGCCGTGTAAGAGCAAAGGAAGAAGAGAGAAAGAAGAACAAAGAAAGAGGAATAGAGAAAGAAGAAAAGAGTTGGACTTTCTGATCTGATGCAGCCAAGAAAATAGGATAAGGGAGAAGACTTTTGGGGTAGCAAAAGGGGATAAGAGATGTGGACTTTGGGTGGAATACGTGTGATGCTTAGGAAAAAATCTCACCACCCACTTTTTCAACTTTTTTGCATTCACACTCACACTTTTCTACAAAGAATAATATCACATTACACACACACACACACACACACACACACACACACACACACACACACACACACATATGTATATCCTTACCTTTATAAAGTTATATCCATCACATTAAAAGAGCATATATGTTCTAATTGCTTTGAGAGAGTATGAAGAAGAAATAGGATGGAGTCTTGTCTTTCTTTCAAAGTGTGGACCCATGGGTTTGACAAAAGGGACTTAAGAGAGCTTCCTAGCTCTTTCCTTAAGAGAAAAGAGAGTAAAGTTAGAGGTGAGAATTCTGATTTTGCATGGACCGGTGGAGATGGAGAGGCTTCTTGGATGTTTGTCTTGAGAAAAGTCAAGGAAGAAGTGAGGTGGAGCTTGGTGATTGCATGGCCAATCAAGTCTTGGTCTTTGGGTTTGTCAACATGCATGAAACTTTAGCATTATGTGTTGAATTCCCATTGGTTGTATGTGGGTGAAATTTCTATTATACCATCTCATGCATCATGCTTAATTAAAACACCAACTATGTATGTAATAACTTAACCCACTTAATATAGTTTTGTACATATTTAGCATATATACATAATACAAATAGCCATTCAATTCTTTATAATCTTTACAATTCTTATTTAATGGCATTATAAAATAAATTGTTTATTAAATACTTTTCTATTAATTATAAAAAAAGAGTGGCTTAAAATAATAATTAACTATTCAAACACATAGTTAACTATAAAGTTGGGTCGGAGTGTAACAAAAATAGTCCTAAATTTTTAGAATAAGAAATGTAATTTAGTCTTCAACCCATTATACTAGTATATATATGTTGGCCATTTTCTTCAATTCATGAATATAATTCAAGCATACCACTTTAACAAAAAAGATAAAGACATTTAAAAGATAGGAACCTCAATAAATAACTTCAAGAGGACTTTCGAGAAAATATACAAATAGGAACTAAAACTATAGGCCATGTTGATGAATGCGAATGATACCAATTATGCCTTCATGTCATTATAAACAACAAGTGTAGGTATGTGTGCATTTGGCTTCAGCTTAAAAAGTCAACTTATTTTTTTATTTAGCTTATTTTCGCTACTATTTATAGGCTTCACTGCACTTTTTGGTACTATTTATGGGTCCCACTATACTATTTCAGCTAACTTTTACTTTTATTTACAGTACTTTAAACAAAAAGTTTTCAATTTCAGCAAAATAAGCAGATCTCAAACAGAACCTATGTGGGAAAATGATTTTTTACTAATCACAATCTATCACCTCAAATTTTGTGAAAAAAAATATAAAATTTATTTTGCAGGTAAAACACCTGCTGCACACACACATTCAAACACGTCTGTACACACCCAAAACAACGGTTGAAAACACAATTTCAAATGGCATGTAATAAACACTACCCATACCTGTAATAGCAACCTCACTGAAGTTGGTCTTGGTATTTGAGTACAGCCTCTTCCACTCCTCCAGTATCATCTTGCGTGGAGGCAGTAGATCAAGAGGATTCTTAGGTTTGGTCTTTGGAGCCTCCTCTTCTTCACCAACTTTTGTTTTGGGCTTTATTGGTTCCTCCTTTTTGGTTTCATCCTTAGGCTTTGATTTAGAAGATTGTTTTAGCTAATCAGAAGGATTTAGTCTGTTTCACCTCATCTAAAATCTTCTTGAAAATTGGTTTATTAACCAAGGTCCGAAGTATCTCTCCACGTGAGGGAACTTAGATGTAAAGCTCTTAGGCAAGAGCCAGGTGAAGCCCTTATTAGATAAGAATATAACGTTAATTATTATTCCTCGGTCATATGACTTCTTTTTTAATTATCATTGTTTACTAGTACTGTTAAAAGTTTAAAAAAAAAAAAAATCCTGACTTCTCATTCTCATTCAATTTCTCATTTTTGCTGAAGTGAATGAAATCCATGTGACTGCTTCCTTTGTTTAAAAACTAATATTGTAATATCATTGTTAGTTACGTCAATATTTTTTATTTTTTATTTAATGGTAAAGACTATTTTCACAAATATCAAAATATTAAGGACTAAATTGATGCATTTGGCATATTAGTAAATAAATTAACCCATGGTATAAATGTTAGGGACAAATAATAATTTACCCCCTCAAAAAAAGAAGATTTTTTTTTTCTCATTTAGTTACCCATGAAATCCATTGTATTAAAAAAACATATATTCTTTCTCCTTAAGCTAAGGTATTTTTTTTTTAATTGAGTATACATATATTGAGACAAGCTAAACTTTTTTTTTTTTTTTTTTTTAAATTTCGATAGTTACAATGAGGAGAGGAAATTCTTTGTTAATTAAAAATATCATGAAATATCAACCAGTTGAGTTATAAAACTCTTAGCATTGAAGCTAAGCTAATTTTACGAGAGCATTAATATGGTATGGGATTGAGCGTTGAATGTCTCCATCCTTAATTGAGTTGGGTTGCTCTCCAACAACATCCACTCCCATGACTGTAATTTCTTAGGTCCTTGATCCCGTGGTGTTTATGATTGGTATGGGATTCCAATACTCTTTTTTAAGGCTAATGGTTATGCTGATATTTTGGGCATCATTGGCATAAGTCCAAGTGGAAAAATGTTGACGTGGAATCTCGTAAATTAAGATTATAACTGTGGATTCTATACCAATTCTAACGTTTAGAGCATTCCCATCAAGGTGAGTAAATTTTTTTGCATATACCACCTCAAAACCCAAAATATTAGCTTTTGACAACTCATTTTACAACACAACCAACATCAAACATTCTATATTTTTTACCATTTCATTTAAATATTCTTTTTTTTTATTTCTTTATTCTTCAATTATATTTCTTTCTCTCTCTTCCTCTCTGTCACTCTCAACCCAGCAAACTTGACCATCTCAACGCAACAAACCCATACCCACCCCATCCACCACCACCAGAAAAAAACACCAACCACCCATACCCACCTATCTATCCAACAAACTCACACTTTTCCATCTCAACCTAGCAAACCTATATCCATCCTAGTCACCACCACTGGAGAAAGAAAAAAAAAAACACACACACACACACACACACACTAGCAGATGCAGAAAAACCAACGGACACCCACAGAGATTCACCACAAAACCCAGAAAACAACAGCATCCACATTACAAAATCATAACCAAATTAATCACAAACCCAAAACCCACAACCTCATCACCATTCACCACCAACAACCGGAAAAAGAAAAAGAAAAAGAAAAATAACCCTCCAAAATCACAACCAAATCACAAACCCACAACCTCATCACCACCAACAATCGGAAAAGGAAAAAGATAAACAACCACCGAGAGAGACCCACGCAATCAAAGACCCACCGATCAGAAATCCATGCCAATCTACCCTCAACGCCGATGCCCACGCCGGCCAAATCCATAACCCACACAACCATTGTCAAATCTACCATCAAATCACAAGAAAAAAAAAAAAAAAAAAAAAAAAAAAAAAAAAAAAAAAAAAAAAAAAAAAACACCACTACGATAGAGATCGGCTTGCCTTGATGCTCCGGCCTGGGTTTCATTGGAGAGGGAGGCAGAACGTCGAGTAAAGGGAGAGGGAGAGAGAGAGAGAGCAGAGAAGTGGTTGGAGGCTCTCAGAGCAAGAATGAGAGACGGAAGAAAGACAAGGAAAGGAGAAAGAAAAAAATAAGAAGAAAAGAAAGCGAGCTCCACGGAATAAAAAAATAATATAACTTTTACAATTGGTGAACAGTGTGGTCTCAAATTTGAGATTGCACTGTTCATCAATGCAAAAAATTATGGCATTTACAATGCTTGATGGAAGTGATTTTTTAGAGTTTGGGGTGTCAAATGCCAAATATTTGGCATTTGATGCCCTTGATGGGAATGCTCTTAGAGTTTACAAGTTGATGTGCCAAAAAATATAAGGCAAAAATGCAAAAGCCCTCTAACTTTCACCTTTTTTTCATTTCAATCCTCTAACTTTCAATTTTGTCAATTCAGTCCTCTAACTTTCAATTTTTGTCAATGTAGGGCTCCGTTACATTTCTGTTAGTGACTGCTGTTAGACCCACTGAAATGACGCCGTTTTGCATTTTTTTTTTAAGTTCGGAATTAGAAGAAAATAAGAAAAATTTGAAAAAAGAAAAGAAAAGAAAAGAAAAAGCGCACACATTAAGGGGAACGGCGAATCTGAAGCACTTGAAGTTTATGCTGGCAGCCAAATCTGAAGCACTTGAGGCCAACAGCGAATTTGAAGCACTTGAAATTTAATAGAATTGAGACTAAGAGCCATTAAAGTTTATATTATATAAGGTTAGGTTGATCTAAATTGTGAGCTGATCTGATCAAAGAGTGCGATTAAGGCAAAACAAAGGAAAGCAAACATAGGTTCAGCATCAAAGATTGTAGCCAAGTTGAATTTGGCTGCCCACCCAGAAGGTGGATTTTACTTTGAAACTTTTAGAGATAACTCTATCGTTCTCTCCAAGTCTCAACTTCCCCCTCAGTGTAAGTTACAATAGAAGAACCTATATTTATATGTGATGATGATGATGATGAATCTTGTTGTTTTCAGTATAAATTTTGTGCTCTTATAATGATTTCAGACAAGGTGGAAAGCGCAGTGAGTTCGTGCATTTACTTTTTGCTATCGTTTGGGAATGTGTCTAGCCTTCACCATATACCATGTGCAGAAACATGGCATTTTTCTGTTTTTGTTTTTGATTCAGTCAAGTTTTGCTCTGCCTTGACTAAATCGGTGATGGATTTTAGTAAAGTTTTGCTCTGCCTTTACTTTTCTGTTTTTTTTTTCCCCCCAATGGGTCTAACGACAGCCACTAACAAAAATGTAATGGAGCCCTACATTGAAAAAAATTGAAAGTTAGAGGATTGAATTGACAAAACTGAAAGTTAGAAGACTGAAATAAAAAAATGTGAAAGTTAGAGGGTCATTTTTGCATTTTTGACAAAATATAATTAGTAAATTTTTAACAATATAATAATTGAATATCTAAATTACTTTATAATGATTAATGAAAAATCACTTTGTAAATATTATGTAGGATTAAAATCCAATTTTAAGAATGTTTTGATAAAATTTTTATGATTTTTTTTTTTCAAAAATATCAAAAGATTAGGAATTAAACTAACGCATTTGACATGTTATATTGACACATAATATAAATGTTAGAGACTAAAATGGTAATTTAACCCCCCAAAAAAAAAAAAACATATCTTTCTTTCTTTCTCCTCCAGTTACCCAAAAAATCCATTATATTTATATATAAATAAATATATTTTCTTCCTCCTTACGCCAAGATATTTTTTATTAAGAATTCATATAATGAGAGGAGCTAAACTTTATTATCATTATTATTATTATTTGATAGTTACAATAAGTAGAGAAAATTTGAACCTTAGACCAGGTAAGCTATAATTTTCTTGACATCAAAGCTAAACTATTATTACGAAAGCATGTCTTTTTGGGGGATAAAATATTGTTATGAGAGCATTAATATGGGATTGAGCATTTAATGTCTCATTGCTTATTTGAGTTGTCTTGCTCTCTAACGATATCGTTCACACCGTCAGACGAGTGTAATTTATTAGGCCCTTGATCTCATGATGTCTATGATTTATTTTTGAGAAGAATGATGTCGATGATTGGTGCTACTAAACATTTTTTGAGAGGCAAATGGTTATGCCGATATTTAGGCCGTCATGGAGTGAGTCCTATGTGGAAATTAGTAGTGGTTTAAACAAGCTGTGACTAGGGCTGTCCACGGGTCGAGCCGGGTCAGTTTTGGACCCAACCCGGACTCGACCCATCGGCGTCGGGTGGAGGGGCGGAGGAACCCGAAACCAACCGCAGAAAAAATCAGTCGGTTTGGTTTCGGGTGATGGTTAGTGTTGGTCGAGCTGGGTCGATTGCCGGAATCAAAAAAGGCAACAAAATCTGGAAAAAAAAAAAAAGGTCGCCGGAATCTGGAATATTTGGAGGAAACTGGAAAATATCGTCAGAAACTGGAAAAATCTCATTGGAAACTAGATTTTTTTATGAAATTTGCATTTTTTTTGGCTAGAAATTGCTGGAATTTGGCCAAATCTGGCTAAATCCCACCAGATCTAGCCGGATCTGGTCGAGATCTCGCTAGATCTGGTCGAGATCTTGCTGGATCTGGCTTGTTTTTGCAGGATTTGTCTGGATATTTTTGTAGCTCTGATCGGGTTCGGGTTGCTTGGGTTTTGGAGATGCAAACCCGCCACTTGACCCCCTAGTGTCGGTTCTTAAGAACGGAAACCCGCCGCCGACCAATTGGACCTTCAGTTCGGCGTCGGTCAGTTTGGCCGGGTTGTCAGGTACCAATCGGGTTTGAACAGCCCTAGCTGTGACCTATGCAGTGAAGCTGCCCTACCTTTTTTGCTAGATATTTCGTAGGGAGAAAAATTAGCCTGTCTCTCAAAAAAACAAAAAGTAAAAATAGCCTCTTTGACCCACTTTACACAATCCCCAAATTAGCTCCCCTTAGGCCCAATACTCTTAACCAAATTTATTTCAGTCTGAAGCATTTTTATGCCTTTGTGAGCACAGAATAGAATTTGAGCAAGCAGGGGTAGTTGGTAGGTTATAGACATAGCCTTACAGATTATTCTTTTGGGCCCTCTCATAGTTTAGAACACACATATTTTATTACAAGTTTACAACTCCACAGTCTCTCTTTATTTTCTTGATGTGCACAATCGACAGTACATACAGTTAAGACTCAAGACAAAACCTATCAATATTCACAAGCATCTTCAAATGACACGTGTGGTATATACCCAATAAAACCGATTCAATTAGACAAAGCATTACAGTATTCCAAATTTCCAACACAATACAATACAGAAAGAAAAAGTTGCAAAACCTCATAGTACATCCTCATGATACCCTATCACACACATGCTTCCAACTTAGAATTTCAAGTGCCCTTAAGAATGTATACAATTGAGTGCATAGAATAAACACTGCCCATTTTAATAAGATTTGGGTTAACGGTCATCATAAAGTGCTCGTTAACAGTAATTAGCCACCTAGTTTATTTTTATTAATTATAATTAGAGGGAAAAAGAGCAATTATTAATAATACTTACTTTTACATTTAAGTTTTTTTTTAAATCAATAATTTAACACTTATGATCCTAGTTTGATCCTAATTATTTTGGTTAGGTGGGTTCGTAAGATCCTATTATCTGGGTCCCAATTTTAACAATCACAGTTTATGGAACTAGTTTTGCAAATAAGAACCTAGTGGAAAAAAAAGAATCAGAGGAGCCGCAATATGATAGTCAACAGATAATGACTTATATGTGTGTGGAAAAGGGAAAAGAGATGCAAGTAATTAGCCACCTAGTTCATTTTTCATTAATTATAATTAGGGGGAAAAAAGAGCAATTATTAATAATACTTACTTTTATGCTTAAGTTTTTTGAAAAATCAGTAATTTAACACTTACGATCTTGGTATGATCCTAATTATTTTGGTTAGTTGGGTTCGTAAAATCCTATTATCTGGATCCCAATTTTAACAATCACAGTTTATGGAACTAGTTTTGCCAATTAAGAACCTAGTGGAGAAAAAAGAATTAAAGAAGCTACAATTATAAATAATACTTACTTTTACGCTTGCTTAATACAAAAAGGAGTACGACAATGAGGGGTAAACTATTTGCCTGGCAACTTCAGTGATATTTTGTTGACTGTTTTGATACAATAATGGTCACTCATTTTTGATACAATAATTGGTCCCCTATTAATGTGATATTTTGTTGTTATTTAATTGGTGCACCAACAAATGATTCCTTTTTTCTTCTTGCTCCGTGTTTTTGATAGAGTAATGCTTGCACCACATAAAATGGTACAATTTGTGTTACAAGTTGCTCACGTGGTGAGTTGTGAGGAGTAAAAGTGTATCCTCATATAAACCCACCATCACACCTTTAACACTCACAAATCACCACGTGGGTGAGTTGCAGTACAAGTTGTGCCATTTTATATGGCATTGACATTACTCTTTTTGATACATTCCCAATTTCCCCCTTTAAGATTGGACTCAATCAATTGACAAGTTTCTTTTTTGCTTATGAGAAAGCTTTTTGGAACAATTCCTATTAATTCGCACCTCCTAATGTACAGAAAGTCTAGACGAGAAAGTGTTCGAATTGTAATGCACAGAAAGACTAAAGGAGAAAGTATTTGAATTACAAAATTAACAACATGTTATAATTATCACAAACAATAAATAAATAAAGGATGAAAACCATCGGGGGTCTTTTCATTTTCAAATTGAAAACCAAACAAATGAAACCCTTCATCACCTTATACTCAAAGATATTATATTAACCACACATTTTTATTATTACTAGTCAATGTGGGACTTATTTAATTGAGTAATGTTTGTTACATACAAACTATTTTATACACACCCAAAAACAATTTCATGTCGAAAATTGTGACATTAAATCATGATTTTAATTGCGTTTTGGGGTGTGTTTAAAACTATGTAAAACAATGTGTATGTGGCAAATTTAGCTCTATTTAATTAATTACATCACTCACATATAAATATTGTATATAGCCAGTCTCCCCCTGCCTTTAACACTTGGAACAGAGGAGTTGGTTTGCTAGTACACCCAAAGAGGAACAAAATTCTCTCTCTCTCTCTTCTTGTGAGACAAGGAAGTGCCACTTAAGCCAGATCTCATGGCATATCAAAACCATCAAATTCAGTATTCTTAGCCCTTAATTGGGTCAGAAATCAGAATGCTAAGCAATTTCAAATCAGAAGGTTTGCATTTTGAAAGATACAATCAAACAAAATTTATAAGTGCCAAAATAAAAGGTTATAATATCTTTTTAAGAAAATTATGGTCTGAAATTCGAAATAGTCCCCCTTAAAAACCTCCGACGAAATAGTCCCCATTAAAAGCCAAATGGGAATCACTAGTGGTATGAACATTAGCATCAGTCACTGCAATCCCCAAAGATGTAGGAGTTGGTTGCTGAAGAAAACCACTGCCAGGTTGACAGGTGTCATAGAATTATTAGCACCATCTAAGGGCTCCATCATCGTGGCACCATCAGCAAAAGACAGATCAATACTAGGTTGTGGAGACAAATTTGGACGCACATTCCACATGGTACCTGACAGATTAGGGACAACACTAGAGCCTGCCATGTCACAATGTGACAGAAAATCAGTAACCGCACCTAGTACAGATCGTCATAACTTTGCTATCGGTAACCACTCCCTGAAGAAAACTGTAAACGGAATGAGGCTTTTCATCCATCCCCAGCTGAATCAGTGCAGTGGAAGCAACAATCTGCAAACTTTGCACCATGGACATGATAGCCTCTTTGTAAAATGGACGATCCCTATAATGTTGGCCAGGCAAGTAACGAAAGACCATCACATTAAAACGTGAACCAGAACAGAAAATATGGACAGAACTGATGAACACGAACAGAATGCAGAGGTGCAGGATACAAAGCATGGGGAAATTGACGGTGGACTTGAACACACAAAAAAATAAAAAATAAAAAAATCTAAAGAGCGAGAAGGAAGAAGAAAATTCTGAAGGACAAAATTTAAAAATGAGTAGGCTGAAAGTGGCTGTCAGACACAAACCAAGGGAAAAACAATATTAGAATGGCAAAAGAGGTATTAAAATTATTGAAACGGACTTCCCCAGCGAATTGGCCGCCCATTGTATCATCGACAATGGCATGAACTTCGCTAGCAATTTGGCCGCTGATGGTTTCGCCCCCATTATCACCATCACCACCGACAAAGTTGGCACGCCCAGTAGTTTGGACACGGCGACCACCTCTGCGATTACGTTTCCACTCTTCTAAATACAAAAGTAGAAAAACAACGAGGACCAGTACATATAACGCTTTCCCAGCAACTTCAAGATGCTATTTTTTCTTCCCTGAACCTTTTTTTTTTTTTTGAGAAACCATCCAAAGCCGACTTGATTCATCGATCCCAGCCTTTCATTTACGCACCTCGTGATTCACGAAAAGAAAAAAAAAATCATCCAAGCCGTTCGTTTACTTCAACGGATTAGAAAAATGGGTTGGCCTTGGTGGGGACCCAAGTTCAAATTGTTTGTCCATGGTAGTCGTCTACAGTAGTCGTCCACAGTCATCACATCCATGATTTGACCACAACCAAGAAGACCGAAAGAGAGAACAAGCAATGGCATCACATGTAGGAACAATACACATCCCTTTACAATAAGATTATCTAATTCCAGGATAATCATCCATAGCACAAAGACATGGATGACCAAGGCATGGACGATCAGATAACACTTGGTGAAACCTACAAGAACTTCTCATAAAATTCTTTACGATCTCATCATGATGTGTTACTCTTAAAACGTAGAGAAAATTCTCCGTAATCCGTTCCACATACCCTATTTATCTACTTTCTCCATTAACTACTCACATCCCCCATAATAGTGGTGGATCTGAACAAGTAGATTCACTTCAAACTCCCTATAACAAGTCTCATTCACCCAATGTAACTTTTTTACAATTCATTATTTCTAATCCTTGTGTTCTAGAGAGAAAACTGACTTAACCATCAAAGGGTCCTTGGCCAGGTTGCACCAGTCACCCTTGATAGTTCTTTCTTTCTTTTTAAGACCTATAGCCATCACTATAGCCCAAAGCATTCCAACCTACTAATTTTTGTGTATCATCAGTTGGCGCCATCTGTTGGAACGTGAAAAAGTTTCTAAGTGTTAACTTCTTTGCTGTCTAAGAAAAAAATGTTACATGGTTTGGACTAGGTCGATGGCCACTAGTCCAGGATACCAGGAGAGTGGGAACACCTCTAGTCACCCAAACCATGCACTAGCACCCCCAATGACCGTCCAACAATAGTTGCAGTCCATGGCAGCTGCGATGGAAGAATTGACACAACAGAACTAGGAGTTAACTAGAGAAGTTAATAGACAGCATCAGCATCAACGTGGTGAAGAACGGGGACAAAATTCAGAAAATGAATAGGCTGAGAACAATACTGAAGGAGATCAGTCCAAAGGTACCGTTACTCGTAGGGTACCACATTTGGGGAGGGAGATGGATCAGATGAAAAGAGCCATGGAAGAAATAAAAGATTCCATGAGGAGAGCAAATCATGTGGATGACCTTGTCCAAATGACTGATTCCCCCTTCATTGCGTCCATCATGAGTCACCCCTTGCCTTCCTAGTTCAAAATGCCTACCTTGGACTCTTATTATGGGAAGCATGATCCTTGTGATCACAATGCCACGTTCAAGACAACCAAGCATCTTCAAGGTGAACTGGATGAAATCATGTGTAGAGAATTTCCTACCACATTAAAAGGCCTAGCCAGGGTATGGTTTGGTAAGTTACCACCAAACACCATAACCTCGTTTTAAGAGTTAAGCAAGTTGTTTGTTAACAACTTTATTGGAGGTCAGAGGCAAAAGCATTCCTCGTCTAGCTTGCTTAGCATAGAGCAAGGAAAGAACGAGAACCTACGTTCTTTCATTAGCCAATTTAACTGAGAAGCCCTGTTGGTGGATGAGATGGATGACAAGATCCTCTCGGCAACTTTCTATAATGGAGTTAGTTTAAATTTGTTCATCCATCAGCTGTATGATCAGGAGCCATAGACGATGGCTGAGTTGATACATTCAGCCTAAAGTTTCATGAACGCAGAAGATACGATTATTGCTAAGAAAAAGGAAAAAGGTGAATGACTGGAAAATTGTTATATACACCATCCAGAGCAAGGTCCTCATCCAAAGAAAGCCAAAGTATGAGAGAAAAGGGATCGTGACGCAAGAAAGCAGGGGCATCCTCGGGAAGATACTCCAACTATACTCCCTTGAATACTCCACTTGACTAAGTGCTGATGCAGATCAAAGACAATCCATCCTTGAAATGACCTGAGAGGATGAAAGGATATCCTAGCAAGCGGAACAAAAGCAAGTACTGTCATTTTAACCGTGACCGTGGACATGATACGAACGAATGCTATGACTTGAAGTAACAGATTGAGGCTCTTGTTAAGCAAGGAAAGTTAAAAAAATAATATATTTTTTTTTTCTTGGGCAAGACCACAAGGATGAGAGACAGCTAATGAAGTGCAAAGCATAAGAACTAGCACGCCAACCGCTTGGAGAATTAAGGATCATTATAGGAATCATATCAATAAGAAACTCATCCAAAGCCAAGAATACCTACCAACAGGAAGTCCAGAATGTTCAGATATCTGGACAACCACCAAGGATGATCAAAGAAGTTGAACTGGCCATTATTTTCACAGACGAAAATGCAAGACAACTACACCATCCTCATGATGATGCAATTGTTATTACCTTAACGATTGCAAATTATACAACTAGAAGGGTGTTAATAGACAATGGGAGTTTGTTAGGTTCTAAATGTTTAGAACAATTGGCAAATCATGAACACAAACTTGTCTAGATATAGATCTTAGAGTCTATAGGTTTTATTAGACAATGCGCAAGATGATTCAAGTCAAGATTCAAGAACATACAAGCTGCAAGAAGAAGATTTCATAATCTGTCTGGTTCGATCGATCGAAAGACAGGCTCGACCGATCGAAAGTCGTATCTGCAGAATTTTAATTAAGCCCAAACAACAGTTCAAGCCCATTTTGGATTAGGGTTTCTAACCTACTTCTCCCAGTATATAAAGGAAACCCTAAGCACGTTTTTATATGGCTTTTCAGAAAGAAAAGAGTGTGCCTCTTTTGTATTTAGGGTTTTGTTCCTAAAAAGCTCTCTTATGTCTTCTACCGGTGCTATTCCTTGAAGAATCTCAAGATCCGGTATTGTAGAAGTTGCTGCCTTCTCTTGTCATCAAAGGTGTTGATGATCTAAACCTTCAAGGGTGGTCTTGAAGTCACAAACAGGAGAGTTTGTGTTGCTAAACCTTTGAGTGGTATCTCAAAGTCACAAACGGGGGTGTTTGTGTTTTGCAAAGGCCAAAGAAAGAAGGAGTCCGTGGATTCGGAGCTTGCACATGGTCGTGTCAGTAAATTCTACTGGTTGGTAGCAATAAGAAGTCGAGCGTGGGGGCTTGTAAGTCTTATTGTATGAACTTCGATTCTTTCTAGTGGATTTGCTTTTTACCTTGAGGATAGCTAGGTTAAATCCTCCCCAGGTTTTTTACCGGTTTGGTTTTCCTGGGTGATCATATCATTGTCTTATTTATTTTTCGCTGCTATGCATGATATGATTGTTTGATTGTAATAACCTAGACTTGTTTAATTGGACTAAGTAACAACTTGGCTAATTACCTAGGTTTAATCAATTGTTTTAAGGGGTCTAAAAACTGTCAGAGTTCAATAGACATCCTCCACTATCCAGCCTTCCAGCAAATGAGGATTAACAAGGAATTACTTCAACCAGTAAATGCACCATTGATCGGGTTTGGAGGAATGAAGGTTCTACCAATAGGCACCATCTCCTTGCCAGTCATGGTTGGTTCTTACCCACAGCAAATCAATAAGGAAATGAATTTCCTCGTTGTAGATTGTTCATCTTTGTATAATACCATCACTGGACAACCAACTTTGAATAGTTGGAAGGCTACAACGTCCACCTACCACTTGTCTGTCAAGTTCCCAACAGAGTATGGCATTGGGGAAGTATAAGGAGACCAATTGACCACTAGAGAGTGTTACTTAGCAATGTTGGCCATGGACGAGCAGATACAGACAATGAACATTGAAGAGAGAAGAACATTAGCTAAGCTGATTGAGATATTGGAAGATGTACCCTTGGACGAGTCCAACCCAGAGAGGTTCACTAGGATTGGGATGAGTATGGGGGAGAAGACAAAGCAGGATCTCGTTGGGTTCCTCAAAAAGAGCACGGAGGTTTTTGCTTATAGTCATGAAGACATGTCTGGGATTGATCCAAGTGTGATTACTCGTCGTTTAAACATGTCCCTGTCTTACAAGTCCATCCGTCAGAAGAAGAGAGTATTTGCCCCAGAACGAGATAATGACATCAAAGAAGAAGTTCTCAAGTTAGTCACCGCAAAGTTCATTCGTGAAATTTACTACCCTGATTGGCTAGCTAATGTAGTGATGGTTAAAAAGGCAAATGGAGAATGTATGTGGATTTCACAATTTAAACAAGGCATACCCCAAGGATAGCTATCCTCTTCCACGCATTGATCAATTGGTGGACTCAACAACTGGACACTAGCTACTAAGCTTCATGGATGCATTCTTAGGGTACAACTAGATCAAGATGGATGAGGCAGACTAGGAGAAAACGTCCTTCATCACAATTCAAGGTTTGTTTTGTTACAAAGTGATGTCGTTTGGTCTGAAAAATGCGGGAGCTACCTACCAGAGGCTAGTCAATCATATGTTTTGTCCACAAATTAGGTGAAACGTTAAAGTTTATGTAGACGACATACTGGTCAAGAGCGCAAGGGAGACGCAGCATTTGTACGATCTTCAAGAAACCTTTGATACACTTAGGCGATATAAGATGAAGCTGAATCCGAGCAAATGTGCCTTTGGAGTTGCATTAGGGAAATTCCTTGGTTTTATGGTTTCGCAGAGAGGAATTAAAGCAAATCCTGAAGGGGAAAAAAAAAAATCCAAGCGATCCTAAACATGGAGCCCCCAAAGAATGTCAAGGATGTCTAGAGCCTCACTGGACGAGTAGCTGCCCTTGACAAGTTTGTTTCAAAAGCTACTGAAAAATGTTTACTGTTTTTCAGAGTATTAAGAAAAGCATTTGAATGGATGGATGAGTGCCAACAAGCATTTGAAGATTTGAAGGCTAATCTCGCTTTAACTCTATTGCTGAGCCCATCCAAACCAGGTGAAGAGTTGTATCTCTACCTAGCGGTGTCCCCTCATGCGGGGAGTTAGGCCTTGATTAGAGAAGAAGGGAAGGTAGAGAAGCCTGTCTACTACACCAACAAAGCTTTAAAGGGAGCTGAAGGACAATATCTACCAATGAAAAAGTTAGCATTTTCATTTGTGATAGTTAAGGAAGCTCAGGCCTTATTTTAAAGCTCTTATAATCAATGTCCTAACAGATCACCCACTTAAGAAGGCCATGAACAAGCTGGAGGCCACTAGATGATTGATCTAGTAAGTAATGGAACTTAGTGAGTTTGATGTATGGTACAGATCAAGAGAAGCAATAAAACCTCAATTCCTTGCAGAATTCACTCCTAACAGTGGGCAGCAAATTGGAGACCAGGGGCAAAGCAACGGGTCGTTTGTGTAGATGGCTCGTCCACACAACATGCAAGAGGAATTGAGATAGTTTTACGCTCACCCGAAGGAAATCATTTGGAGTATGTAGTCCGTCTACAGTTTCAAACAACCAATAATGAAGCAGAATATGAAGCCCTACTCCAAGGCTTGGAGTTAGCTAAATCACTTGGAGTGGATTCAATCGTCATCCAAGGAGACTCACAGTTAGTGATAGGCCAGGTGAATGGAACGTGTGAAGCTAAAGAAGAACAGATGAAGAGATACTTGGTCAAAGTTAAAAAATGAATTAAAGGCTTCATAACAACCTAGATTCAACAGATACCAAGGGAGGAAAATACAGAAGCTGACGTCTTAGCCAAGACGACATCAGTAGACCACATAATAGGTAATCAAGTCAAAGTCCAGTATATCCCAAGTATTGATATTCCAGAAGTGAATCAAGGATGGAGTAGCTAACTGGACCACTCCAATCGTGTCTTATCTCAAAGATGGGTTCCTCCCACAGGATAAAGAAGAAGCAAGGAAGCTAACGGTTAGATTAGCGAATTTTGTCCTTATGGATGAGGTGTTGTATAAAAGGGGTTTCTCTCAGCCCTATTTGAGGTGTTTAACTCCGAATGAGTCCCATTACATCTTAAGGGACGTTCACAAAGGAGCATGTGTAAATCATTCAGGGGCTAGATCATTCGTCTACAAGATAGTTCGTGCAAGATATTACTGGTCATCCATGCGAGCAGATGCCAAAGCCTATGTCAGAGTGTATGATGAGTGTCAATGCTACAGTAACATGCCCAGACAACCATCAGAGTACCTCACCCCAATGGTAGCCCCTTGGCCCTTTGCTTAGTAGGGGTTGGACATCCTTGGTCCCTTTCCCATGTGGACAAGACAAATGAAGTTCTTGGTGGTAAGGCTTGATTATTTTACCAAATGGGTGGAAGCAGAGCCATTGGCAAAAATTACCAAATGGAACTTCAGAAGCTTTGTCTAGAAAAACATTATCTGCCGCTTCTGAATCCCAAGGTGCTCATCTCAAACAACGGATACCAATTTGACAATACACCCTTTACAGAGTTTTACGAGCAGTTAGGGATCAAGAATCACTACTCCTCACCTTCCCACACGCAGGCTAACGAACAAGCTGAAGTTGCAAACTGATCCTTACTAAAGATCATCAAGACTCGGCTTGAGGGGGCAAAAGGATAAGGCCAGATGAATTACCTAGTGTCCTTTGGGCATATAGAGCTGTTAGGGACATATTTTATGTAATTAACTAATCCTTTGACAAAATGCACTTTACTTGTAATTGGGTAGATCTAGGATGGGTTTAATACTTCAAGAAACATATTGTTCAAGCCAAGTATTAAAGCCATGAAGATTGATCCAAGAAACAAATAAAAAAAAGTTGTTCATTAAAGCTCAACAAATACCTCAACAGAAACAATATCTATTGAGACTTAAGAACGAAGCTCGACAGAAGCTCGATAGAAGCTGATTTTGTAGAGATCTACGAAATCAAAATTTCCAGATCTGATTTTTGGCACATGTTGACATGTATGTGTAGGGTTTCTTTTCTCACAACCCTAGACATATATAAGGCTTATTTTAAAAGCCGTTATACATGGAGAACACATGCAAAAAGTAACCTAGTATTTTATTCTCTCCGCAAGAAGTTACTGTTTGCGCTTTAAGGTTTTGTAACCAAGTGTTTCTTGATCTTCATTGTTGATGAAGTGAAGAACTTTGCAGCCAACAACATCTTCTTCAAGTTACTGGAGTTAGTCATGTACTGGGATTCTTGCAAAATGGTGGCATTCATATATTGAAGAGTTCAGAGGTTCTGAAATGGTAGAAAGTTTCTGTTGTAAGTTCATCTACTAAAATAAACAATTATAACAGTCTACTTACAACAAATTAGTACATTTAGACTCCCTATTATAACCCCAAAAAACGTCTTGTTTGCCTTCCCAGCACAATGACCCTAGAAGATCTAATATCCTTCCACATGAATTTCCTCCATGAGTGAACCTCGTCCACAACCAAAACTTCAAACAATGACACCTTCGAGGAGAAACTCTAAAAAATATCTCATATGGAGAAAACACTTTGTATAAAGGAATCTAGAATTCTTTTGACTCAATAAAAGTGTGTACTCAGAGTAATTAAAATTGATACAACAACCTCTCTAGTCTCTCCTCTCAATTTCAAAAATAAGGGTTGGTTTTATATAAGGAATCATTAGGTTAATTTGTATGGCTTAAAGGTTAGTGTAATGTTTGCTGCAATAAGTATCGAGTGAGAATTTTGTTGCTTAAGCAAAACTCTCTAAGAGAACCATTGTGACAACTTTGAATGACTATATCTCATTCAATCTAAACCCAAATTGGGTCAAATTTATGTGTTTTTTGAAGATCCAAATGTCTACTTTCAAATTAAACATGTTTTACTTAGAATCCACTTTTGTGCCAAAGATATGGTAAGAGATCATCAGTTCATCATTTTCAGGGCTTTAGCATATTAAATCCTTTATTATCTTTGAGTAGCTTCTAAACCAAACTCAAGTATCAAGTTGGAGTTTAATTTGTCACAAACCTAATATCTAGGAATCAATTATTCCAATGAAAAACTTAATCACCAACTTAATACTTGAGTTACATTAATGTACGGGTGATATATATGGTTAAAAACCACTTCTTCTTCTTCTTTTTGAGAGATAATTACAATATGCTGCTAATATCGCAGTTCGAACCCTTTCCTCCCCTTAGACTCCTAAGCACTTTGTGCATGGGGAGGTGTCAATTCAGTCACAAGGCCTTTGGCAAGTTAAAAACCACTTGATTATTACATTTAATAAAATAAAATACAAAGGAAGTCCGTATTCTATACACCAAAGTGTGTATCTAAGTAAATAAAGAATTCTTCTAAAAAACTTTAATAAAATAAAAATGAATTGAAATAAAACCCTTCCTCCACTCAACCTCATCAAGTATCAATGCCTCCTCCAGGCTCCATCACTGCTGCTAAGTGTTGCTGCTGTTCTTTTCCTCAGATCAGATCCGGACTGTTGGTCTATTGCTGTTGCTGCTCCTCATCAGATGCTTGATCACAATCACACACGGTAAATCTAAGAAATTTCTCTCCTCTCTCAAGTTTAGATTTTTGTTTTTTTGTCTTGTCGGGTTAGCCCTCTGCCCTCTGCATTTTTTGATGAACTGTGTTGACTGTATTTCAGTATTTGTGAATTGTGGTTTACTGGCTTTTGTTGGACTGGTGTGTTTACTGTGTTGTGTCTTGTCATCATGTCTGTGTGGACCATAGACTTAGTTGGTGACTTGGTGTTTGTGGCTTTGGATTGAGACTTGAGTATTGACCAATGTGTAAAGTGTAATTGTTTATTGTTTGTTGCTTTTTGCTTTTTGGATTGTGTGGACATAGGACCAATTTCAAACTTTGTTTGTAACTTTTTTTTTTTTTTTGGTTTTAACTATAAAGAAATAAAGTGGGACCAAGATACAGTGGAATGTGAGTATGTGATAGTGAATATCTTATTTGTGAGAGTAGTATTTGGTAGTATTTTTTTTTTTGTAACTTGTGAGTTTGTGAAGATTAGTCATTGGTAAGTCATAAGTTACTTTTTTATGAGACCATCACCAATTGACCAAGTCTTTGGTTAATTGTTTTGGTTTTATCAAAAATTGTCTTTGTGACATTGTGTGATGTGGCTAATATAGTAATATTATATATATATATATATATATATATACACGATAATATGAACTTTGTATGTTATACTTTGTCGACATTTTTATAATATCAAATGTTTAAGAAACAATTATTTTATATGTAGTATTTTGTTGAATATGAAATAGGTGTTAGTTTTTTATTTTCATTAAAAAAAATAATAAAAAAAGTTGTTTTAAGCTTTGGCCCTCCCAAGTTCAAATCCTGGTTCCGTCCTTGGTCGTTCAGGCAGAGAATTACAAGAATTCCAACATAACACAAGGGAAAAAGAAAATTGCAAAACCTCACACACATCCTAAAAAGTATAAGAGAAGTCTTACGTACAAATCTCAACAGTAATTCTATAACACTTTCACAATAAATTTTAAATAACAAGTTATTATAGGTTGTTATTGATAGATAAAAAAGTAATTTCAATAATAAATTCAAATTAGAATTAATAACAACTTATCATCTCTAATTTATTCTAAAAGTGTTTTGAAAATATTATCAAAAACACTTCCGATCAAATAAACAGCACACTTTCGTTTCTCCTTAAAAAAAATAATAAACAAACAAATAAACAGCGCCAAATACGGAACTCAACTTAGAAACTTCTATGGTTAATTAAATTCAAAAGGCATAGTGGCAGCAAGTGAAGTTGGACCCATAGCAATTTCGCCGTTAATGGTACCGCCGTCATCATCACCGGCAACATCGAAACGGACTTCCCCAGCGTATTGACCGCCCGTTGTATCACCGACTTCACCACTGGCAACATTGGCACGGACTCTCCTAACAATTTGACCCCTGACGGTTTCGCCTCCATTATCACCACGAACGACGTTGAGACGGTTGGTAGTTTGGACATGGCGACCATCTCTGCGATTACGTTTGCACTTTCGTAAATACAAAAGTAGCAAAACAATGAGTGTCAGTAGGTATAACACTTTCCCAGCAAGATCAAGCTGCAACAGCATTTTTTCTTCACTGTTACCAAGGAAAAAAGAAATTGTATCAAAAGGGGGCCAAAACAAAACAAAAACAAAAAAAGATTAACCATAGATATTGTTCTGTTTGTTACCTGCGATAAGGTCGAGAGAAGTATGAAAACTTGTGTATAGATCGTCCCATTCCAATTTGCTGATGAATTTAAAAGAAGCTTAGCTTAGCTAATTCTCTTCTTAACAAAATGCAGTTCTTTAGGTCTCCGCGCCGAGCAGAGGTCAATCTATCTGAGAAAGAGAGAGATATTTGATAATCTAATAAAACTTAGAAGCGAAGGAATGGGCATGCTCCCCAGTCCTTAAATAGGAGAAGGTATGCCCTTTTTTTCCAAGCGCTTTTCGACCATGTTTTGCCTCATTTTATTTTTTGACAATGCCTCTCCAAGCGTTTTTTTGTTGACAATGACAAGCCTCTCGAACATGGACGGAGCCATGGTTGGAATTGGGGGCAATGGCCCCCAAATTTTTTTTTTAAATGTTATATAATATATGGGTACTAATTTAACAAATTTTAAAAAAAAAAATGACACTTTTGCTCCCTTAAAAATATCATTGATTCTTTTAAGAGTATTGTTATAGTCACAAATTTTTCTATAACATTTTTACAAACGGTTAATATAGCAAATTTTTATTGGTTCGCATTTAGGCTCACCACTTATATTATTAACAATTTGTAAAAAAATTTGTAGTTCAAACATTTTTCACATTTTAAAGACCATTAAAAAATATTTATAAGTCTAAAATCTAAAAAAGAAATATACAAGCCCAAAAAAATTAGTACAACAACAAAAATTATCAATAGTAAACCTAAAAAAAAAAAAAAATTAAGCCTAGTCAACCAATTTTACTTAAAACAAACAATCTGACCCTTTAAAAAATTTTAAACAATTAGATGCTACTCGACTAAGTAGCAACAAAGTCGAAGGCTGAAGTCACTGCACACAACCAACAGCAAAGCTGCCTCCTCTAACTCTAAGTTCAAGCTCCGTCCCTACTCTCCAAGCGCTTTTTTTTGGACAATTTTTTACTATGTTTTGCCTCATTTTAGTTATTGACGACAAGCTAGCCTCATCAATCTAATTTTTTGCCTCATTTTTTCCGGTCATCCAAGCGCAAGCGCAATTCCAAGCCATTCATTTCATCCTACATGCCAACTCCAAAACAGCTAGCTGCAGTTAGAGTCGCAGCTGGTTATAGGGTGAGTTTGGTTCAGCTTTTTGTAAAAGTGCATAATGAAAAAGTGGAGTTTTCAAAAAGTGCATAATGAAAAAAGTGCATTTTTAAAAAGCTGAGTGTTTGGTAAAAACTGTTAAAAAGTGCTTTTTGAAAAAGCTGAGTGTTTGGCTAGCACTTATAAAAGTGGAGGTTTGAGTTATAAATTATCAAAAAGAACAAGATATATATATAAGTGAATTTTTTGTTTTAATTATCTCTCTTAATGCAAATTACGGACACAAAATTTTTACAAAAATTTCACAATAAAGTCTATATGACAAGTTGTTAATGGTAGATAAGAAAAATAATAATGTCATTAGTAGGTTCAAATGAGAACCAATAACAAATTACTGTGTAAAATTTATTATTAGAAGTGTTACGTTTACAATATTTTTTGCAATATTTTCACAATAAAATTTATGTGGAAAGTTGTTACTAGTTCTAATTTGAACCCACAACTGAAATTATTTTTTTACTAACCAATATTAACTAATAACAATCTATTACTTAAAATTTATTGTGAAAATATTGTAAAAATATTACAGTAGTATTTCTCAATTTGGATTTTTTATTTTTTATATTATTTTTTCTTTTTCCATTTCATGTTCAACCATACCAACCATACGTTTAGTTTTTTTTCTTTTTTTTTTCTCCTCCACACGTTCTCCACTATCTCTACCCCTCTTTTTAACTCTCCTTTTCTCCCTCATTCTCCTTCATTCATCAAAACATTCCAGGAGGTCCTTCTTTCTCCAGCTCCGTCTCTCTCTTTTTTTTTCTTTTTTTTTTTTTCTTTTTTAACTTGATTCCAAAACTCTCTCTGATAAGAACATTTTCCTTTTCTCCGTCATTCAAGAACATTCCAAGGGGCTCTCATCTTCGTGCTATTGCTCATCTTCGTCCCCAACCCAGTCCAAATGGGTCAGCAAGCTTCTGTCCTTTGTCTTTTTTTTCTTTTCTTTTTTTTTGCTTTTATTGTTATGATTTGATTAATTTTAAAAGTGTGTTTTTGAGCTTGTATTCTGGTAATCTGATTATGTTTGAGTTTAGAGATGTTTGAGAGAAATATTGTTTATTGTTATGATTTGTAGTGTTTGTTCTGTAGTGTTTGTTCTGTGTTTGTTCATGGGTATTTCTGGAATTTCATCATTAGCAACGGTAACCATGAGAACGCGCAGTGCGCATTTTCATTTATGGACCCTCAGAGGTCCATAAAATTTTCACGTTCTATCCGCGTTTTTGGCCTGTGCCCAAAACGCAACTTTTATCAAAAAGTTGTGTTTTGGCTTAACCAAACGCAATTTTACATCTAACTTTTTTCAAAAAGCGCTTTTTGGGCTCAAAATGTGAAAACAAACAGGCACATAAACACGCACACGATGCAACACAACTGATGTGGGACATATTCCCACACGCAGGTATTTGAAAATTGAAATTTTTAATTTTTAATTTTTTTGAGAATTATGTCAAATGGATCCATAAAATAATCAAATCAATTAAACATGAGTTTCATCCTAGGAATTGCGTGACACAAGGGGAAGGGGGTAGGAAGGGAGCATATTAAATATGCGATCATTAACAATGTAAACAAACAACTATGCCAATAAAAAATAATTTGATAACGAATAATTTTATAAAATAAAACAACACTCAGTGACTCACATAGTAATACTTCATTAGTTAAGTTGTCTAACCCTTACACATCTCATTTAGCTTAAACTTGTTAATGAGTTACTTCATTAACTTACTATTTTCCTATATATAATAAAATCATGAAGTGTAAATCAATTAAACTACAAGACTCCTAGCACACACTTAAGTAAGGTTTAGCAAGTCATATGCAATATGCATGTTAATAACACATGTTAATCGTCCTAGTTGTAGCCTTTTTTTTCTTTTCTTTTCTTTTTTTGAGAAAAAAGGTGAGCAAATTTTATTGATAAACTAAATCTTTTTGGAATATATCATCCAAATCTAGTGGAAGATCTTATATCCACACATTAAGATATGCAAATTAAACTGCTCTTCTAGCAAATGAATGAGCTAGCTGATTACCCCCTTTTAATAGGCCTAAAACTCCAGTTTTGTAGAGTACTTGACAAATGACAGATTTCTTGTATAGCATGACCAAACCTGGTCTAATAAGAAGATCTCTGGTGATTGATAGCGTTAATAACCCTCTAGCTTTATCCTTCATATTCCACTTGATAAATAACTTTTTTTACAAAGTTCATTGCTTGATTCTACTAATTCCACATATTGTGGTAGCTGAATCTTCTAGCTAAGGTGCTACAATGACACAACTAAAAAAGCTAGTCACGAACTACCACACCAATGCCAGTTAATGACAAGTTAGAGAAAAATTTACTCTCACGTTTTATTTATTTATTTATTTATTTTCAATTCCCTTCTTCTTTATTTTAATTTTTTTTAAAAAAAATAAAAAAAAAAAACACTCATAGTTTATAAGTGTTTAAGCTATCTTCCAAGTTCAGTGTTTTTCTTTTTTAAGTGAACTAAGAATGAACACCTCTAAATCTCATATATATTTTTAAAAAAATTGTTTTTATTTTAGTTTTTGATTTTTTTTAATTCATTTAGATATTGATGTGGATTTTTAAAATATTTTATTTTATTAATTGCATCATCTTTATATGTGACAACTATACAATCCATTAGTTATGTAAATTCCAAAAAATAACAATCAGTTTAAAAACTCAAGGACAAAATTGAGAGTTCCAAAACATTAGGACCAAAATGAAGATAGCCCAAAATATAGGGACTAAAAATGTGTTTTTGTCATTTTTTTTGGAGGGGGGGGGGGATTTGGAGGTGTTACAGTATTTATCTCGATTTCGTTTTTTAAGGAAAAATAAAATTAGAGATTATTTCTATAGAATTGCTCGAATGAGTTACAAATGAGAATGATTATTGTAGGGTCACAATTTTAGGGCCCAAATCCAAGGTGTATGGAGTCTTGGTCCAATGAGCCCAGTACAATGAATTTGTAGAGAATGAGTTGGAAATTTGGGCCTTCGCGAGTCAGACAATCGACCAACAGGTCTAAGTGAAAAAGAAAGAAAGATAACATTGGTCTACTAGGGAGAGACGTCCTCGGATTTTATCCGAGGAGGTTAATATATTGTTCGTCCTCCTTTACCAGTCCCGTCCCCTCTATTTTATACTACCTCCCTCCCATTTCCACCGTCCATGTGTAGACTTAGGTTGATAGAGCTGATACTTGTCCCATCAGCCCTTTCCTAAAGTCGTTGGAAGTGGTTGTAAAGGCTAAAGAGTATGGTTCTGTTAGTTGCATAGCACTTAATGCAATAGTAGCAGCTTTTTCTTAGATATTTCCATGTCTTCCTTTGTTCTTTTCCTTTTTAGTACTTATCCTTTGTCCTTGGCCTTACCTAGCCAAAGAGGAGTTCTTCCTTGGACTAGGCCCTTGGCCAAACATACACATTGGTATGGGTTTTCTGGTCTGTCACCCCTACAATAGCCCCTCGGGATTCTTTTTTTCTTCTCCATGGGAGGAAAGGAGGATCTCGATGTGATAATAAACCTTCGCGCCCATTTTACACCATTTCTGATTGCAAGGTATTCTTTTAGTTTATCCAAGCTGCGTTCCTGCCGTTTTGGTACTCGAGGCACACTTTTATTAAGGTCTTTTAGAAAGTGACGTAGATCAACAGTTGAAGACTTCTTTGGAATTTGAGCGGGATTTATCTCACTTGTAATTCTTTCTTTGAGATTCGGGCGAATTAATTTCCACCAAATTTTGCCTTCTATATAAGACACACTTGAGAAATTTGGTATAACTAATATCATGAAAATTGAAAGGAAAAATCATTTTAATACCTCCAAATGTCCTGGTTAAATTATGTCCTATATATTTAATAACTCAAACTAATATTGATAGCATTACTACAATTCATTAATATTCTCATATGTAAGCATAAGTTACATACTAGTAATATATAACAGACGACCCATGAGAGAAATTTAAGTTAACATGTATGTGATGTATGTAACATTGATAAGAATAACAAGCAAAATTAAACTAAATTATCTTTTATCACTAATTAGTAATTTCATAAACTAAAAACAATCTCATATATGGATTAGGGTGTATTTGGTGTGGTTTGGTGCGGTTTTAAGCTATATTTAGCATCACACCATGCAATGCGATTTGCCCAAAACCCTCACTACACCTTACCTTAATAAATCTGTCATTGTGCGATGCAGTGCAATTTGGTCGGTTTTTATACATATTAAATATATATTAAACAATATATAATTCATATTAAAAATAAATTAAAATTTATATATTATTAGGTGCAATGTAGTGCAAATATTAAAAAAAGGGAGCAGTGCAACACTGCACTTGCACCTCCATTGTGGTCGGCAATGCAGTGCCTCATCTTGCAGTTGGTTTTGATCAGTTTAAATGATGTCCAGGCGGTTTTTTTGCACAACCCTAATATGGATGAACTTTATTGTATAACAGAAATGGATCTAGAAAGCTAGAGAATCATATATCCTGGTGATGCGCAGGATATATAGGCACCGAACTTGGCTTGACATTCAGCCGAGTAAACAGAGGATTATATCAATGACAAGGACGATTAGCATGCTTCTTAGAGCATCCACACTAGATGTGCTAAAATACCAAAATCATTTGGCACATTTGGCACACAAAAAAAATACCAAAATCAGATATTCCAAATCTTATAATTTTTGCAATAAATTACAATATCCTCACATATTTGACACGGTATGGACAGATGTAACATATGATTTTATTATTTTCTTATTCCTCTTTCTCTCTCAGTCCCCAGGTTCTGAGTTTTTAAATTTGTGACATCTGTGGCATACGGTACATCTGTGGCTACTGTCCCCAGGTTCTGAAGTGGTAATAAAAAAAGAATAAAATAAAAATTAAAAAGAACTAGTTGCTAACCCGCGCTATGCGCGGAAAGTTTTTACATAAATGTGAAACATATATAACATATGCAAAATCATCTTGATTTATTTTTCTTCTTCTATTGAATGCATTTTTCATTTGTAGTTTAAGATGTTACTTTAAGTCTAAATATATTCCAATCAAATAATGGTGTCTTGTGCTAATCCAAAATAAAATTAATTTTGCCAAATTCAACATAAGCTTCTATTTGGCAAATCCCAATAGCTAAGCAAAAGAAAATTGGCAAGATCTCATTTCTTAATTCCTTAACCTTCTTGAACTTCCACACTAACCAAGCAAAGAGGAAAAAAAAGAAATCTGAAATTTAGGAATATGGATCGTCTAACTAAATTAGGTGCAATTTTGAAAAATAATTGACTTCAAGTTTGAATAACATCCCATCAACCAAACAAAGAAAAAAGAGTAGAGTAATAATATTATTATCTAAAAGAGTTGAAAGAAAGGCATGTGAAATTTGAGATCTCATTGGCAAAATGGAATGCATGAGACTCCAATCTACCAAATTACCAACCAGCAATACAAAAATACACTCACACTGCTAATTCAAAAACTTTCATCCCACCAAATCAAGACATCTATTCCTCAACTTTCATACATTGCCAAGTCTACCTTAGGCTTGAACTCAAAATGATTTAATTTGATAGAGTGTTGCATATAATTAAATTTGTTTGTCTCAATATGCAGTAGCACTTAATTGATGCAACCTTAATGCAGCAGTAGCTCTTGAACAATGCAGTCCAGTATGACATACTTGTTACCAAGTAATATTCCCTCTTGGCCTCCCCTACTTGACGTTCTGTTCAGCCTCTTCTGCAAGCTTCTCCCTAATGAGCTTTTTGTGTGCCAACAACACCAAACCCTACAGAGATGGAAATTTTTTTTATATAAATCCAAGATATCAAAACCTTAAAAAAAGAAACATATGGAGACCTTTTTTGGATCTTAAATAACAAAATTTTAAAATACAACCCTAGGTCCATGAATTTACAACAAAAGTAGCAAAAGTTACAATGAACAATATGTCAAGCACAAATTATTCTCATATAGACACAAATCTTACGCTAACACATCACTCTGCACATCCCCATCATTTCTTTTGCAAGCCCATACACAACCTCCTTCACTCTTCAGAGTATAAGGAACCATGTCATCAAAGTACATAAACTAATAAGGATGGTACTTCTTAAAATGAAGTTGTTTAATGAAATCTATTTTGAATTAAATAATTAAAATAATAATTTTTTTTTTGAGAAAGTAAAATAATAACAAATGATTGAAAAAGATAACAACTTTGTAAAAAAAATTCAAACTCAAACTTTTGCACTCACCAATGGCCATCAAATCATTACGTTTTGGCTTAGCATGTGTTAACCTTTACTGAGCACTGTCTTTGTGAAAAACTCAAACCATGAGTTTGAGGTTGAGGCCAATCTAATAATAGTCTAAATAAACCGCTTTGGGAATCTGAGAACACCAAACAAATAAACAAAATCAATCATTATTAGAACAATTAAACAACCAAAAAGAGGTATCAATTTCATTTAAATGAATAAACAACCTTTGAAATTACAGTAGATGAAGAAGAATAAGTCTAAATCAAAACCTTAATTAAAACAAAATCTAACTCAATCACCTAATTCAAAACCAACTGATTAGAATACCAAAAAAACTAAATCCTATTAAACCTCCAAATTTAAAATGAAATTTTACTTTTTAAGCCTCTGTATATTTGGATAAAGATTTAGTTTTTCAAACATGGAAAACCCATAGCTTGTCTAAAATTGTCTTATGGGTAACATCTAATATAACAAAATAGTAACTAACTAACATTGACACCCAAAAATTTACAATACATTTAAAACCTTATTCAAAAGTTTTGAATTAAAATAACACAATTTGAAGAGATTAGTAAACCAAAGTGCTCCACAGTTTCACTTCCACTAACAAATAAAGATAACAGCACACATAAATACACTCAACTATTTTCTTATTTCAATTGACAACCCGTGTACATAGTTACTCGTAGGCCTTTTGTCGAACACCCAACAAATATGGCCAAGAAATAGAACTTAGTTGATGTATAGGTGCTGAAACAGAGGAACTTTAAAAAAAAAATTAGAATAATGTAATCTAGAAATTAAAAACTTATTGACAGAAAATTGATATACCACCAATTTCAGGCTTCAGCCAGAAAATCCAATTTATATTTAATACATACAACAAAAGAATTGGGCATGAGGATAACCTTATTGCAACCCGTGAACACCATTGTTAGTCTGTTACCCTGCCCAGCAAATCCGTCCTCCTTGACGGTCATCACAATCTTCTTCAACACAAATTTCCACCTTAAATTGCCAAAACCTAAAGCCAAAAAAAAAAAAAAAAAAAAAAAAAAAAAAAAAAAAAAACCCTTTTTTAATGCCGGCAAACCAAAGGCCAACCATTCAGCCAAAGAACAGTATATTGGAAGTAATAACTGGGCAAGTAGGTTTTCAATTGAAGAGCAAATCAGAATTCTTACTTTGGGTTTGGACTTCCTCTACAGAGGAGGCTAGCTTCAATTGCAATTAACGACCAAAACCCAGCACACCTGAGGGTTAGGAAGTGAAATCCCTAAAATGATAGAAAAACCTAATTAAAAACAAAATCCCTAAATTGACAGAAAAACTTACTTAAAGACAATAGGAAAAGATATTATTCATAGATTAATTGAGAAATACCGAGAGAGAATGGTCTAATACGAAGAAGGGGTTTGACCGACCTGTATCTGCGATTAGAGTGAATCACTTCAGAGGCGTTTTGGACGACAATGAAGGGGAGCAGGATCAGGTTTTGTTGGAGCTAATATGGGTCTGGGTTTTGGATGATGGAGAAGTGGTTGGCCGTGTGGTGTATTTTGCACGAAGGAGAAGGTTTGACCCTGGTGTGTGTTTTGGACGACAGAGAAGTGGAACGGGAAGGATTAGGGGAACGGGAGAAATAGAAAATCAGAGTATAGTTTTTTTGTATTATTGGGTTTTATATATTATCGGGTTTTAGAAGAAAAAAAAATTAGAATTTTTTTTTTAAGTAATGCTGACGTGGAAAATTGTGGGAGCTTTAAAAGTTTCGGTTATATATATATATATATATATAGATTAAGAAATAATATTTAAATAGAGTGATAAAAATATAAAATATCTGATAAATAGGATATTGTAAAAATATAAAATAGATTAAGGACGGATTTTTTGCTAAAAAAATCTTCTTTTTTCTCAGATCTGCTAGGCTTGAGAGAGGGAGAAAATTACTGAATGCTCACGCTTGGTGTTGAAACCACAACTCTTCCGTGAGGCAGTGAATGAGAGGATCTAATGGAGACCTATGCTAGGAACACCCTCATCCCAAAATTAGGAACACTCTCAATCAAAAAATTAGGAATACCCTCAAATTAAATAATTAAAAAAAAATTTATCTGTCCTACTTTCAAGCCAAAATACAAAACCCAAAAAAAAATTTTGAACTAAAATCTGAAAAAAAAAAAAAAAAAAATGTTAACAGAGCCAAGCCCACGGCAAACCCGGAAAGCCCAACATAATACGGAGGTAGCAAAACCCATGGATTCTCACCCAAAAAAAAAAAAAAATATATATATATATATATATATATATGACAGAGCAAATCAAAAATCAAACCACGGTCACGTCGTTGGCAGAGATCAAGACAGTCTATACTCCATACAAAGCAAAAGCAAATCAAACCCCATTACCCAACACTGCAATACAGAGGCATTTATCAAAAAAAAAAAAAACCAAATACAGAGCAAAAAAGAAACCCCAAACCCAGAGCAAACCAAACCCACGATGGCGCCGCCACTGCTCGCAGGCACAGCTCGCTCCGTGACCTCCGCCGCTCCTCGTCTAGTCGTTGTCCCTCGCTCGCCCATCGTCGTCGCTCGTCGCCAGCCGTCGTCGCTCGTCGCTGGCCCGTCGTCGCTTGCCCATCGTCACAGATCAGAACGGTCTCACCGTCTCAGCTGTTCCGATGCTCGGCCAGTCGGCCTCAAGGTATTTCTCCCCCTTTTTCTCTCTGACTCTCTCTCTCTCTCTCTCTCTCTCTCTCTCTCTCTCTCTCACTGAAATGAAAACCATGAAATGATGAAATGAAAAAGTCTGATGCCTCTCTCTCTCTTTATTCTAGTCTTTAAGTCAGTAACTCTCTCTCTCTCTCTCTCTTTTGAACTGGAATAATCTGATTGGCTGGGCTGCCGAATCTTTACTCTTTCTCCCTTTCTTTCTTTTTTTTGGGAACCAATCTTTACTTTTAACTTTATTTTGTTTTTTGTCTGTTTTTTTGGCTTTATCTTATAGCTTTATTCGTTGCCTTTGTCTGTTGGGCAGTGACTCAGTGTGTGTTATTGATTAGTAATATGTATTGTGATTGTGAAATTTTCTGATTGGCAGGTTGTGATTGGGGGATGATTTGTGCTTGTTTGTTGAGTGGGGTAGGGATAAATGGGCTGATGGGCAGTGGGCACATGGGGCTAGGCAGTAAATGATAATTAAAGCAATGTAATGTGTTGCACATTACACTGCTTTTTTTATGCTGCACATGAGATGTATAATGTTTAGCTCTTTTAGTGTAATGTGCACAAGGAACTAAACAATATAACAAATTAAAGTAGTATAATTAACAACAAATAAATTAAAGTAATATAGTTTATTGTTACGCTAAACAACAATAATTAAAACAGTATAATTAACCAATGCATTATAAAAGACAAATAAATTAAATTATGTTAGGCTAAATAATAATTAATAATTTTATAATTAATGAAACAATAATGTAACAAATTATAGTTTATAAAATACAAACAAATTAATAAAACAACTAAACAATAATAATTAATAATTTTATTAATATTTCAAATAAACTTATAGTTTTTTGTTTATTCTTTTGCTAGAATTATGGACAAATATTTGATAAAAAAACCACGTACCCAAGATTCAGTTCCTGCACAAGATTCATCTTCATCTTCTAAGCGAATTCGTGTTGACTTTAACTTAGAGAATCTTCCTTCAGATCCTGGTCTACGAGAAAAAATATCATCTTATCATCCTAATCATCATGATGAAATAAGAAGATATTATTTAACAAAAGGCCCTTGTCAACCTGTTTTACACAGTGATGATTACCTTATATCTTATTTTTCTGGAAAGCCCCGTCGATTTATATCCAAATGGTATAAAGATAGATACTGGTTGGAATATAGTATAGACAAAGATGCAGTATTCTGTTTTTATTGCTACCTATTTGGACAACATGTTGGTAAGCAAGGGGGAGGTGACACTTTTGTAACGAAGGGATTCAAACTTTGGAATCAGAAAGATAAGTTAAATTCCCATGTTGGAGGAGTTAATAGTGCTCATTACCAAGCTATCCAGAAGAGTAATGATTTGTTAAAGGAAAAGCAACACATTCAAAGTGTTTTTGTTAAGCAATCAAATCAAGATAAAATTGACTATCGGATTCAATTAAATGCAATAGTTGATTGCATAAAATTTCTTTTATGCCGGAGATTAGCTTTTCGTGGTCACGATGAATCTCAAGGTTCAAGTGATAAATGAAATTTCCTTGAGCTTGTACAATTTTTGGGGGATCACAATGAATCTATCAATGAAGTGTTGCAAAAAGCTCCGAAAAATTGCAAGCTTACTCACCCTGACATTCAAAAAGATATTGTGAATGCAATTACACGTGAAACATCCAAAGCCATCATCAAGGATCTTGACAATGGGTTCTTTTCAATATTAGTTGATGAGTCACGTGATATCTCAGTGAAAGAACAAATGGCCCTCGTTCTTCGTTATGTGAACAAAGAATGAATTATTATAGAGCGATTCCTTGGTATTGTACATGTAGCAAGTACTACCGCTTTGTCACTCAAGCATGCTATTGAATGTTTACTTTGTGAACATAATTTGAGTTTATCGAACCTATGTGGGCAAGGTGATATCAATGGTCTCAAAACTTTAATTTTAAAAGAGAACAAGTCAGCATTTTATGTCCATTGTTTTGCTCATCAACTTCAATTGACACTTGTTGCTGTTGCTAAAAATCACATTAACATTGCTAAATTTTTTTATGTGGTTAGTAATTTAGTAACTGTTGTTGGAGGCTCTTGTAAGAGATGAGATGCTCTTCGAGATACACAATTTGCCAAAATTAAAGAAGATTTAGAGAATGGTGTAAGTAGAAGTGAGCAAGGTTTGAATCAAGAGACAAATCTTAAACGTCCTGGTGATACACGTTGGGGATCATATTATGGGACCATTCTCAGTTTGATTTTGATGTTCTCTGCTGTTGTTGATGTACTAGAGATTATTGAAGAAGATGGCCTCTCTGACCAAAAAGTTGAAGCTCGATCTATTATGAGGTCAATTCTTTCTTTTGAATTTGTCTTTGCTCTATACTTGATGAAAAATATTTTAGGGATCACAAATGAGTTGTCAATAGCATTACAAAAAAAAAAATTCAAGATATAGTAAATGCTATGAATCTTGTTAAAGTGTCTAAGCAACAGTTGCAAGTGATGAGAGATGATGGATGGGCATCTTTATTGGCTGAAGTATCTTTATTTTGTACCTCACATGATATTCCTATCTTGGACATGGAAGCGATATTTGTAGTTAGTGGGAGGCCGCGACGCAACACCCAACAAAATACAAATTTACATCATTATCGTGTTGAGCTATTCTACACAGTCACAGATATGCAACTTCAAGAGTTTAACAACCGTTTTTCTGAGGCGAATACTGATTTGCTACTTTGTATGGCTTGCTTGAATCCAAGTAATTCATTTGTGGCTTTCGATAAGGAAAAGTTGATACGTCTAACTAAGTTCTATCCCTCTGATTTTCTTGGGACAGATATTTTGGCACTTGACTCTCAACTGCAGAATTATATTTTTGATATGCGCAGCAATGACTTCTTTTTAGAGCTTCAAGGAGTTAGTGAACTTGCTGAAAAGTTAGTGAGCACAAGAAAACACGAGACTTACCCATTAGTCTATTTGCTAGTGAAGCTAGCTTTGACCCTTCCAGTTGCTACTGCAACAGTAGAAAGAAGTTTTTCAGCAATGAAATATGTAAATAATGAACTGCGCAATCAAATGGGAGATCAATGGATGAATGATTGCTTGGTTGTGTATATTGAAAAAGATGTAGCTTGTAGCATTGATAATGAGACTATTATGCAACAATTTCAAAATATGAAAACTCGTAGAAGGCAATTGTAAATTCTATGTATTTGTGTATTTTTTTATTGTTGTTGTTGTCAATATATAAAATTTTCTTTTTATTAGATTGTGTAATTTATGCTTATTGAGAAACACCTTGAAAAAATTTCCTGGAGTCGCCACTGTCCACAGACAAAAAGAGAGAGAGAGAGAGAGAGAGAGAGAGAGAGGGATGGATGGAGGTACTGGAGGACAAAATACAAAACATTGAGAACTGAAAAAATAAAACTTTTTGATAGTAAACCGTGTGGGGTGCTAGATTGACAACAGAGAGAGGTTGGTGGGGTGCTAGAGTTGGGTTTGCTGCTTCTGTGTGTCTTTGTGATATTCCCTCTCTCTCTGTCTGTGTATGAATGTGGGAAAGAGGAAGTTACAAAAAGAAAGAAAGATATGGAAGTGTGCTAAAGTGCACGGCCACATAAATCCACTTCCACCTTCCCAAACTAGAGCTACATTTCTCCGAAATTAACTCTCTTTGCCATTCTCCTTTTTTTTCTTTTTTCTTTTTTCTTTAAAGAAGGATATACGTGTGTGGTGGGGTGAGATGGTGGGAAAGTAGATTGGTCATACTAATTGTAATTGTCATTGTGGACCTGCTTAATATTTTGGAGACTGATGTTTGTGGCCGGTGGCTTTGTCCTTATATTTTGGTTGTGGTTAGTTTTAATATATATTCCTTTTCTACACAAAAAAAAAAAAAAAAAAAAAAAGACTTTGGGGAATTTTTTTTAAGTAGATTGGTCATACTAATTGTAATTGTCATTGTGGACCTGCTTAATATTTTGGAGGCTGATGATTGTGGCCGGTGGCTTTGTCCTTATATTTTGGTTGTGGTTAGTTTTAATATATATTCCTTTTCTACACACACAAAAAAAAAAAAAAGACTTTGGGGAATTTTTTTTTTAAATTTTTTTTGAATAGATAAATAGTTAAAGTTAGACTATTATTTATAAAAATAAATATATAAAACCTTGATAATAGATTATTCTTCTTTCTTTCTTTTTTTTGTCAATAATTACTGACTAGAAAAAAAAAAGTAGTTTGCAAAAAAAAGAAAAAAGAAAAATTCTATATTTTATATTTTATATTTTCTTAAAATAAGTTATTAAAATTCGAAATTCATATAAATATTATTTAAATATTTAAATGATATTAATTATGACATCATTGGTTCGACCATCGATCTGATTCCGGTTGGATCATAAAATCGGTAATCAGTCTCTTTTCTAGATTTTTGTCCATTCTGATTTTTAAAACTATGGATAAAATAATAAAGTAAATTTTTAATATGATAAAATAATAATTTTTGTAACAGTTGCTACAGATGTTCAGGGAAAAGTTACAAGGGATTGACGTCTGCACTGACTGGTCATTATTTTTTTTTTGGTAGAAAAGGATGTAGTATAAACAAACTAAACAGGGGAAACAGATACAGGACAAAGCCTGTTTACATACTGCCCACGACAGTCAGCTTCAACAAATGGAATAATTCCTACAGGAGGACAAGATACAACAAAATCATTTTCCATGGACGCTCCTAACTTCGCCAACGACTGGTCATTATCATTTTTCGAAAACGTATCTATTCGATGGACAATTGTCAATATCATCAAGCGGAAGAGACATTAGTTACAAACTTACAATACAGAGGTGGCGAATTTCAAAAAGACACTTTAGTTTAATGCGACTCAAATGACTTTTGCTACACGGTTTTGGGAATGTCAATGTCAATTACAATTGACTAATAATTGGTTCGCATGTTTGCACATGCGTGCGAAAGGGTTATTTACCGCCAATTTTGGATGCAGTAGTAGCATTCACAAATAGTACTTTTATTCTCTCAAAATTCATTTTTTATATCTACTTTTTTATTTTTAATATTTACATTTACTTTTAAACCATAGACAAATTTTCTTTTTTCATTTTTTTTATAATTACATATTTTTGCATTAATTATGAATATGTATCTGAAATAAGAGCAAGTTTAGTACACTAATGAAAATTATAATAGAAATGATAATCTTTATTACCATAAATAAAATATGTATTATCGCATACCTTTATTGCGATAGTTACTCCATAAGTATAAGTGTTTGTGAGGTGTAGGAGGACAAAGGCTGAGATTCAAGTCTTCAGGATGGAGCTTCACACACATATACACTTACATTAAGTTAGAGTAAAATTTCTATCTTATTTTAAAAAAACATATATGTGTCAAATATAATAACTAAAATATTCATAAGATTTTTTTTTTGTGAGTTGTACCACATTAGAATAAAACTTAAGATCTATTTTAAAAAATATATATCTTACTTATATAATTATATTTTCTAAAAAATAATAATATTTTTTTTTAATTTGAGAGAGAGATGCATTATTTTTTTAGAATTTTTTATTTTCATAATTTTTATGTGCTTATAGAAAATTTTTTATTTAAAAATATATTAATTATAGAAATTATTATACCTACTAAGGAATAACTATTACAACTATTTTAGAGAGGAATAGTTATTCCTTAATTTAGAGAATGATTATTCATAAAGAATGACATTCCATGTAATATATAAGAACATAACCAAATTACAGAATAATTAAACTATAAAAATAACTATTATATTGCATCACAATGACTATTACAGTCTACCAAACATGTACTTATGGATGTAAACAAATGCAAAAGAATATCTTAACTTCATAAAGAAGTCTTGCATATATCTTTAAGTCTAAAATAAACTTTTGATTTAAGTTTCAAGAAATTAAAGGTATACTAGCCTCATTTTATGTGTTTCACGCGTGTCTAATAATATTATGCATTTGCAAACTATTGATGTTGGGAGTTGGAACGTAGCCATCCCATGGACTTGGGGCTAAAGAAGAAAGATTGAAGAGACACTCTCAAAATGAGAACTCAACCCAAATCCCAACATTGAAAAGCCCAAGCCCGAGAGGTGATAACCAATCTAGACCGACTACAGAGGTAATCCGAGTAACACACAACCGAGAAGATATTAACGGATTTACTGAGGACACAACTTCAAAGAAGACAACATAGAGCCTAGTAACAATCACCTCTGCATTAATTAGGTATTTGTACCTATTGTCAACCTCATTAAATGATGAATGGCTGGCTTGAACAGTAGAAACACCCCAAAAGTCTTACTTTATGATTAAAAGATGGCAAGAAAGTAGAGGATAAAATGAGATAGTCAACAAAAAAAGGGATCCAAAAAAATTGAGAAAGAAAAGTAAGAAAGAGAGAGAGAACAATAACTTGTATTTGTCTTTGATTCACACTTTGTACCTTAGGAAAAAGTTTTTATCAATTAAATTGTTTTCTTCTTCTATCTTTGTCTTTTAATTGTTTGTTCGGAAAATTACAACATCCTCACCTATGGTTTGGCCAAAATTTAGATTGCCTACTTGTAGTTTGAAATTTGACACTTTACCCACCTGAAATTAGTTCAATTAGATTTTCTTAACCTATATTTGTTAAAAACATGGTTAAATATGTGATTTTGCTTCACTTTTATGTTTCACTCCTCTAAAAACACAAAAAACATAAAAATACAAGATTAAATTAGATCAAAAAGAATCAAATAGAACACTTGCATCGTAAGGTTTTAAACCACAAGTAAGCAACTTAAATTTCGGTCAAACCGCAGGTGAATAAAGTGTCAAATTTTAAATCATAAGTATACAATTTAAATTTCAGTCAAATCACAGGTGAGTAAGTTGTAATTTGCCCTTATTTGTTTTATCCTCCCATTGTGGATTTCTCTTACCCCTTCTTAGAAATTAGTTGTGTTGATCAAGAGCTTTTAATCCTTGAGTTTTTGACCCCCACGATTGATATAGCCAGGAATATTATGGGGGGCTAATTCCAAAAAATGAACACATCTGCACAGAAAACATATAATTTCAATGTTATTTCGGTGTTCATTTATTGGAGTTAATTTCATAACACTTGTAACTATATCATTAGTTTGTAAATGCATTATGTTATTGGATAAACATGTAAATCTCAAATTTAAACTAATGAAAAATTATGATATTAAACCTCCTTTAAAAAAAAAAAATAATAAAAAAAAAAAATAAGTTCTAGTTTGGATAAAAGTGCTAGTTTGGATAGCACTTTTATTTGCTGCGTTGCGTTTTCTCCTTCCTTTTTTTTTTTTTTTTTTTTTTTCCTTTTTAGCCGCAATGGTTGACCCATTCTCCGGTGAACAGTGTATTTATGCACTGTTTACGGTCCCACAAACTCCACTTTTTATCAACTTTTTCACTAAAAATGGGTCCCACAATACTATTCACACATTTAAAAATTATTTTGCTACAGTGTTTTCAGTTTTCAGTTTTCAGTTTCAGCAAAATAAGTTCTATCCAAACACACCCTTAGAACAATATGCACAGAGCACATATGAAGAGGCTATTATATCTCTAAATTCTTGAAACTTAAATCTCAAGTTTATTTTAGACTTAAAAGTATATGAAAGAATCCTTTGTGAAATTGGACGTTTGAACAACGGTGATGGGGGCCGGGGGGTTGGAGGGGGGACAAAGAGAATGGTCATTTTTTTAATCTTTTTCTCTATCTTTTATTTGTCAGACTCTGTATTGGTATTAAATGAAATGAATTAACCCTTTGAGATAAAATTTATAAGAGTAAGGAATTGATCCTGCTCAGAAGTCATTTTTTTTTATATAAAAAAATTCCATTTGTGCGATATAATATATACATATTTTTGTTTCAATGACAATCTTTTTCACTGACAGAAACAGAATAATGAAACAAAGATAAATCCTGCCACAAATTCAACCCCAAATCCAATGTAAAATTCAATCCTATGTTCATCTCTCACTTCAATTCACGCACCACCACAGGCTTCATCGTCAAGAACCGAAAAGAACCCCTCTTGATCGTTTGCTTGAAAGAAAAATTAGTGTTGGATTTTGAGTGAGATGTTTGAAATTTTTAGCCTGGAATAGTTTCTCAGCAAAATAACAGATTCAACATAAATTAATATAACAATTTAAAAAGTGAAGTAACCAAAAAATAAAAAATAAAAATAAAAACCAACCAAAAACTCATTAGGAACCAACCACATAATTATCATCTTCTTTTTGGGAGAGCACCAAATTTTTTTTTTTTTTTTTTTTGGTTGTTGCTTGTTGGAATTCTTTTCTAAAATTGAATAGTATTAAAAGAAAGAAGTAGAGATATAATATTGGTGTAGTTAGAGGTGGCAAAATTGGACACAATTCGCGAACTACCCAACACGACACAACATGAAATTAGTAGGTTATGGGTTGAGGCTTAATGGATTCATGTCATATTTGGGTTGACACGACGAACCCGTTTAATAAACGGGTTGGGTTAGTGTCCATCACATAAAACCTGTTTGACCTATCTAACCCAATTAATTATATTATATTTTACCAGTATATCATTCAAACCTTAGGTATATAAACGTATTAATTGTTGTGATTTATTTTCTTTGACATATTATGATTGATTATTTGTGATATTGAGATATGTTTTTGTTTTGAATAATTATTTGTGATGCAGTTACTCATTAGTTCTGAATTTTATATTAAAAATATTTATTTGTTTTTGATTTTTCATAATTCATATCAATTTGGTTAATACTAAAATTAGTTTTTTTTTTTTTTTCATTTTAATAAAATCTGATAAACAGGTCGACACGACTGACCCATTTAATAAATGAGTTGTATTAGGGTTGAGAAATCCTGACCCGTTTAATAAACATTTTAGGTTAGGATGACCCATATAGTCGAATACTCATGAGTTAACATGACACAAACCCGACACGCAAACATAAATTGCCACCCCTAGGTATAGTTGTAAATTATTGTAATTGTTTTTATTTAAATTTCAATTAAAACGTGGGATGTGTGCGTAACATTGAAACTACCGGTAAATGCTAGGTGATGATACTAGGAAAGAAATACTGACGAGATATGTGAATGAACAAAACATTTTTTTTATTATAAATTATCTAAGTTTTTGTATTAGCAATTTAATTTCTAATTTTATTATTTAAACTAGTGAATACTTTGGTACAACCAAAAGTCAGAGTCCAAGGAAGAGAAGTCCCTTAAATAATAAGTAGAAGCATAGATAACTTCACCTTATTTAAAATTATTTATTCTATTATTTAACATAATAAAATTTTAATGATGTAACATTATATTTTTTTCACAATTTTTGAAAACTAAATCTCACCAATAAAATGAATAATTAAAATATGTTATTACCAAAAAAAAAAAAAAAAAAAAACTTATTAACTAATGTGACAAAGAATATATATATATATATATATTATGAAACAAACACACATACAAAGGAGAAGGAAAGAGATTTTAACACAAAAGCATATTACAGACTCCACGCAAAAGCCATGGTAACAAAAAATGTAATTAGCTCTACTTTAACAACATAAAAAAATAAAGGTGTGAATTACTTTTTTTATTTATTAATAACACGCTAGTTTGTAACACATGTAAAAAAATTGAATCTCTAAAATCACTCAAATTAAAAATTAATATATATTTTTATTTCTTTTAGTTAGGGATCATAAATGTGTTGGCAAATTCTAGATTGAAAACGTGTTAAAATTCCATTATATCAATAAAATTATGTTAGGGTTGATTTTGAGTTAGAAGCTACTAAAAATGATAAGGTTCTGAAAAGTTCAATTTCAAAAAAACACAAATTTAACCCAATTCAAATTTAAAATGAGTGAGATATAGTCGTTTTAAGTTGGCACAATTATGTTATAACCTAGAGTTTCTCTCAACTAATAAAATTCTTGCTTGAGAAAAGTCTCTAGATATGCAATTTAAATTCTACTAGAAAAAGAATTTTTGCTCAACCTTAGTTTGTGTATCTATATAAATTACATTATGCATAACTTTTACAGAGAAGAAAGCCTGCTATACCAAAACTAAAATCTTAGATCTTGAAGCCTTCTTCTTAAGTTTAAATAGAGAAAAATCATCCTTGTATTTAGAGAAAATACAAAACAAACAAAAAACAAAAATCATTTTGTATTCTTGTATTAATTGAGTATTAAACTATTCTTGAAAACAAAAATTTTTATCTAAGTAAATTAATTGTAATTGCAAATTTTTTATTATTTAGACCCTTGTAAACACAATTTGTTTAACCTAATATATTAACCAAGTTATTACTTAGGTTTTTTATGCAAATTTAGGTTAAACAATCACAATCATATCACTAAAAGCAGAAAAGTAAAGAAGACAAGCAACATGATGACCCTGGAAAACCAAAAAAACCATCTAATTTCAAGGTAAAAAATTTAGGGAGGATACTATAACCTCTCATCCATAGATTTAGGTACTACCATATATATATCTTTATTTTTTCTAAACTGCAACCCAATTGCCCAAAAAAAATCAATAAATGTCTTCTCTTCCCCTCCTTTATTTCACTTTGAGGCATAAGTAGAGCTAATTTTCTTAATACTCAATCTTTTTTATATTTTCTTCTTTACATGTTTGTATGTTTGTCTTTAGTTGTTCAAAATTGAAATACTCTTTTACACTAGAATTAGTGTATATTTCAAATAGTCATTTTGCATATAGAAATACAAAGAAAGAACACTCTTTTACGTGTTACCTGTCTTTTTATTTTTATGAGTTGCCCTTTGATATTTGGTTTTAATTTGGTTTGGATCTCATGAAAACTCTTTAGTCTCATCCTTAATTGTTATCATTATCCTTTTTTTTATATATATAAAAGCTATGTATTGCCTAATATTTGTATAGGTAATATGTAGCTTTTCTTTTTCTTTTTCTTTTTGCCTTAAACTTAATTTTGAGATGCATTTTCAATTTCCTCTTTCAATTTGCTTTTAGTCTTAGATTTTTTTTATGATTGTTGCCTTGATGTTGATGATTGGATCATGAGGCTTCAGTGTGGACAGGTTTTTTGTGCTGGAAAATAGGCAAAATAGGTTATTTCTCTCTTTCTTCTTACTTTGTAATCAACTGGAAACAAATTTTTTAAAGCACAAGGTACAACAACCACTTTTAGTGCAAGGTACAAGCAATTAAAACTTGAAACATGTTTTATGTTTTTTAATAAAATAAAGATTATTTGTGAACCAAACATCTAGCTTCTTATGTCCCTTTATTGAATTTGCAATCAGAGTACATGCAACTAGCATCCCTTTATTGTACATGAATATGCATCTGAGAAGGAAATTGTATATGCTTATTTGTTTTTTTTTTTTTTTTTTTTTTGGTGCTTAAAATTGGCTAAAGTATGTATGCACTTGAAAATGTAAGGTTTTAAAAAAAATTGTACATAAATTAAGATAAGTTAAAAGTTAAATGAAAAGGCTCGTGGTTATGTGTTTGGCAAAAAGCTATTAGCTATTAGCTTTTTGTTTCTTGTCTTAGCTTTAATTTCAAATTCTCAAAAATTAACTTTTTAAAAAATAAGTTTTTGTTTAAAAAAAATTTGTCTTATATTTAGCAAATAAGCTAACAAAACTATGGGATACCAAACGGTTTGCATTTTGAGGTTACGTCTCTCTCTCTCTCTCTCTCTCTCTCTCTCTCTCTCTCTCTCTCTCTCTCTCTCTCTCTCTCTCTCTCTCTCTCTCTCTCTCAGGGTCTGTTTGATTGGAGGGGTGGAAAAGTGAGATGATAGAAAATGAGGAAGGGATAGAAAAGTGGGAGAATGGAAAAGTAGTTTTCTTTTATGCGTTTGGTTGGAAAGATGGAAAAGTGGAGAAATGGAAAACTCATTTGTTTGTTTGAGAAGAAAAATGAGATGATGGAAAATGTAATTCAAATAAATTTACTCTCATACCCCTACCATATAAAACTATTAAAGCATTATAATTTTTTTATTGTATTTCCTACAAATATATTAAATACATTTATAACTTAAAAGTATTAACTCTACTTTCTTTTAAATTACACAAACTATTTTTCATAAAAAAAACCCCAAGCATAAATTAAAAAATAAAATATGTAGACTGAGTTTCATAAAAAATAAATAAAAATAAAAACACGTTGTTCCATAAAATAAATAAAAAAGAGTGCATTCTCTAGCTTTCACTTTCATCCTCTCTACCCATTGAGCCAAGCTTAGAAAAAACAAAACACGTTAATATTTTGTTCCGTACCCAAATTCAATAATAATAATGACTCACTTAATTTGGATGGTAACTTTTGAGGGTATTTGTGTAATTCAATACTTGGCTCATCCTTTCTCCCCTTCTCTTCTCTTATTTTTTGAAGATATGTGTGAGTGAAAAAGTGTGCAGAAATACGTGTAATATTATTTAAACACTAAAAATTGTTGCTCAAAACACCCTACCAAACAACCCCTAAATATTTGTGGGTCTGTAGTGATTTTTTTCTTCATTGTTTTCTTTTCCTCTTGTTTTTTCTCCTTAACCAAACAAGAGAAAACAGTATTTTCTTCTCTATTTTTCTCTCCTCCTTTTCCATCCTTCCTATTTTCATCCCAAGCAAATGGAACCTAAAGGTAAAACTCAAAAATACTTGTCATACAAACACTTTTTTTTTTTTTTCACAAAAAATCAATAATTGTTAAAATGGCCAATTATGAGTGGTGGTCTATGAGTGTCAATTGTGTCCATTACTTACAATCAATAACTTCAACAATTGTAAATTTTGTTATGAAAAAAAAAAAAAAAAAAATTGTGTAGGGTAGCATTAGTGCAATACTGATAAAACTATATGTTTTGCAATCGTCTAAATTTACTTATTTTGCAGTGCTGAACCTATATTTTCAGTATTGTGACCATTGTCTTCCAGTTCTAAAAGAGATCGCGTGATTAGGTTGGTCTAGGTCCAACATTTTTAACATGTGTGGTGCCGTGGATACTACAAATGTGATTGCCTTGCAAACTAATGTTTTGTAATCTTTTATAGTAACTGTAAAATTGGTACTACAATTTTTTGCCTTACAAACTAATGTTTTGTTATCTTTTATAGTAAAATTGGTAGTAGTTTCTAAGACTTCCAAGCGTATGATATAGCAAGAAACATTTGAGCAGTCTTGCACCAAAAATTAGAAACTTATGAAACTAATATCAAATTACTTGGTAACGTGGGATGAAACCCACTATGGAACCCTTTAAGAGTTTTATTTTATTTTTTTTCAAAGTTATTATAAAATAGAGTAGTAAATAAAGAGAATCTGTAGTGGATTATTTTTATTGGGTATTGCAAGATACATATACGACAATATCACTATTCTGAAACCAGAAACTTAAAATTAGGATTGGAATAAAAAATGTACAACCTTAAATCAGCAAACCAAGATTAGAAATTAGAAAACACTTGATCTAATAACAAACCATTAGTATAAAAAGGTGGACAACTCTTAATTTAATTTTGCATACCATCAACAAGCAACCATTCATCTAACACAAAAGATTCTATCATAAAGAATATTAAAATTTTGAAACAGCAGAAACAAACTTATAAATTATACTAGTCTGAACTTAGTCTGTTTAGGACAGCGTCAATAAAAACTCTAGTAGCAAAAACACACAAAAAATACAGCTTTTAATCCAGGGACTAATTGGGGTCATTCACTTGAAGCACTTGGCGTCCAAAAGAGGCTGGCCCTCGAAAGGTTCGTAATCTTCAATCATCTGACTCACACGTTCCTTTTGCTCTTCATCTGTGATATCAACCTTCTTCCACTCATATAGCTCCATGTCACAGCACTCATCAAGCACAAATTGCGGTATCTCTTGCCCACAGAAAAGCCACAACCCCTTCAAATTGAATGGTGGCTCTGAACCAATCACAAGCATATTTGCGTGCTAGATCCATTCTCTGAAGAAATCCACCAACCTTGTTTAGTGTTACAAAGGAAACAGTATTCTCATCATTGTACTTGTAATCACATAACCAGAGAGAGTATCCCTCAGGATCGTACATGTCCCAGAACCCTGCAACAAACATGAAAAGAGGATGAAGAATTTGTTCATGCTGCAAGTGTCATATAATGTAGAGAACCAACATCATATGGAGAAACATACCCCCTTTTGGCCAAGGTGGTAACATTTAACAAATTATACTTAGTATATAAGCCAGTCAATTTCTTCAACTACTGTAATCCAAACGCACCTCCTTTTTAACTGTTCATGCAAACATTTAAAATATAGCAAATGACAATTCAAGGGAAATTTTGAGAAAAGTAACAGATAGAGAACTAAAGCTAACGGACAGATTAAATGCAAACTACCAATGCCCGTATGTCATCATCAAACAAAGATGACAAAAGAAGAGATTATTATACCTTTAATAGCAACCTCACGGAAGTTGGTCTTAGTGTTTGAGTACAGCCTCTTCCAGTCATCCAGTATCATCTTACTTGGGGGAAGCAGATCGAGAGGATTCTTAGGTTTGGGCTTTGGAGCCTCCTCTTCCTCACCTGCTTCTGATTTGGGCTTCGCTGGCTCCTCCTTTTTAGCTTCTTTTTTTGGTTCATCCTTAGGCTTTTGGCTGAGATGGCTTCTTTGTGATAGGAATGACAGACTCAGCCTGTTTCACCTCTCCCAGAATCTTCTTGAAATTTGGTTGATTCACCATGGCCCAGAAGTATCTTTCCACATGAGGGAACTCAGATGTAAAGCTCTTAGTCATGAGGTGGGTGAAGCCCATATATAAATTGCAAGTTGTAATAATGTCAGCCAGGGTCACGGAATGCCCAACCAGGAAAGTGTTTGAAGCAAGATGAGCATTTTGGGCATCAAGAGCTCGCTTCAATGAAGTAATAGCTTGTTCCTCAGCCTTCACACAAATACACATTGTACACATCAGATAAGGGCAGTGCATACTGCATAGTTACTAGCAGATTATGAAAACTTAGATTTTTTAAGTTGAATATACATATAGCCTGCATTAATTTTGATTCTATATCAAGGAAAAAAAATTCGTCATTTCATTCCTTTTATACTTATCTGAGTCTTCCATAAAGCTTGGTCAACCTTTAGATGCCAAAAGGAAATAGAACAATTCCCTTAATAAGATATAAGATGTAACTCACCGGAGGAAGGTATACTGCACGTTCCATTCTTGGTCTATACCATGACAGAAGATGAGCATCAATTTCCAGTGATGCAAAATCAATCCACTGCTCATGGGCCTGAAAATTCAAGCACGCATAACAATGAGAAATATAACACACACACACACAGCATTATCAGTAGTAATAAATGTCTTACATAATCAATAAGAGAAGAACCATAGAGAGGATTGTCAGCCTTCAGACGAGTAACTGCAACAACAGATAAAAAAGTAAGTTTCCATACAACCACCTTCAGAGGATCCCCAAAATTAATGAGTGAGTGGGGGGAAGAAAGTCAGTCTTACCATAACGTGCTATAGCATTGCTCTCAAAGATGGGACCATCAGGAGTTTCCAACACAGGAATCTACAAGAAAAACAGATTTATTAATAGAGCTTTTACTAAACTAACATACAAATACCATTATAGATTACCGAACATTCCACAATATAGACCTTCACAATAGGGTTCATCTTGAGAAACACAGAAGTTTTGTTACTGACACCCATCTCAAAATTTGGGGCCAGTTCAACTTTCAAACCACTGTACTCCGCAGCGATGAGTGTCTTGTAAGAATTTTTATTTGTCTTGCCAGCATGAAAAATCTGCAATATTGATGATACAGCCCCATTAGCAAAGGAAAATCACCAGATACATTCAATCCAGAAATAAACAACAACTAATCAAATGTGATGGGTTAATAGATTCAACGCCGGTTTCCTCTAGTTGCATATGTACAAATGAGGGATGGCCACAATTATCACCATCCAATGCAAGCTTAAAATAAAAATAAATATATAAATAAACACTTCAGTCTATTCAACGCATTATACGTTACTTCCTTAATTGACGTCTCTTTTTTCTCATTCTCCCTGGTGCATCAATGACCAAACCAACTCGGAAAGGGCAGGGACGGACCCAGGTCCCCCTACCCCCCGGTCCAAATTTATTTTTTTAGTTATTCTAAATTTCATTTTTGTAGGTGGCCCCCTTCTCCCCAATCAGTCTAACTAGTCTAACCCAAATAGCAACTATCCAACCCAAAAACTTAACAAAAATAATAAAAATACTCACAACGGTAATTGTGTTTTAGCAAAAAAACTATTTTACCACCAAAAAACAAAAAAATCAGGCGTTATTGGAGAAGCTAGTGCTAAATTTTTTTCAATTACAATAAACTGGTGTACATACCAATTGACAATAGCAAGTTGTTAAAAATAAAATACTAATATATGATAGTAGTATAGATTACCACAAATTCCACAATATAGAACCGTACCTTCTAATAGGGTTCATCTTGCGATACCAATCTCAAAAGTTGGGGCCAGTTTGACTTTCTCACGCATGTACTCTGCAGCAATGGTCGACAAAAATCTTGTAAGAATTTTTTTTGTCTTCCCAGCAAGCAAGGTCTGCAATATAGATCATACAGCCCTATTAGCAAAGAATGATCACCAAATACATATAATCCAGAACAAACAAGATTTATAAATTGTGATGGGTTAATGGATTCAACAATGATTTCCTGACGGTTGCATATGCACTCATGGGATGGTCACAATTATCATCATCTGATGCAGCCTTCAATAAAAAAAAATAATAGAAAAAAATGATGTGATTCAGTGATTCTTTGGCAACCAAAATAAAGAACGTTGATTGTGTTCGAAGGAAAATGTGCCACAGCTGAGCCAGTCTCCCCTGCCTTTAACACTCGGAACCAGAGGAGTTGGTTTGCTAGTACACCCAAAGAGGAACAAAATTCTCTCTCTCTCTCTTCTTGTGGGACAAGGAAGTGCCACTGAAGCCAGATCTCATGGCATATCAGAACCATCAAATTCAGTATTCCTAGTCCTAAATTGGGTCAGAAATCAGAATGCTAAACAATTTCAAATCAGAAGGTTTGCATTTTGAAAGATACAATCAAAAAAAATTTATAAGTGCCAAAATAAAAGGTTATAATATCTTTTTTTTTAAATTATGGTCTGAAATTCCAAATAGTCCTCCTTCAAAACCTCCAACGAAATAGTCCCCGTTAAAAGCCAAATGGGAATCCCTAGTGGTATGAACATTAGCATCAGTCACTGCAATCCCTGAAGATGTAGGAGTTGACAGGTATCATAGAATTATTAGCACCATCTAGGGAGGACTCCATCTTTGTGGCACCATCAGCAAAAGACAGATCAAAATTAGGTTGTGGAGACAAATTTGGACGCATATTCCACGTGGTACCTGACAGATTAGGGACAATACTAAAGGCTGCCATGTCACAATGTGACAGAGTCAGTAACCGCACCTAGTCCAGATCATCATAAATTTGCTATCGGTAACCACTCCCTGAAGAAAACTGTAAACTGAATGAGGCTTTTCATCCATCCCCAACTGAATCAGTGCAGTGGAAGCAACAATCCTCAAACTTTGCACCTTGGACATGATAGCCTCTTTGTAAAATGGACGATCCATATAATGTTGGCCAGACAAGAAACGGAAGACCATCACATTAAAACGTGAACCAGAACAGAAAATACGGACAGAACGAATGAACATGAACAGAATGCAGAGGTGCAGGATACAAAGCATGGGGAAAATGATAGTGGACATGAACACTAAAAAAATAAAAAATAAACATATCTAAAGAACGAGAAGGAAGAAGAAAATCCTGTAGGATAAAATTTTAAAATGAGTAGGTTGAAAGTGGCTGTCAGACAATCCATGGGAAAAAGAATATTAGAATGGCAAAAGTGGTATTAAACAGACAAGCACATGATATTAAGAAAAAATATTAAAATCCAGAAGGATGTACATGGTTCAACAACAAACAGTAAGTAAAGACAGAATACATGATGTAAAAGAGAATAGAAATCCAAAAGACTACAGTAAGCAAAGACAGAATTGACATGATTTAAAAGAAAATAGATTCAAAAGACTTAAGGGAAACAGAAAATATGAAGAGAGCAGATAAACAGGGAAACAAAAGGAGAATTGAAGAAGAAGACAAAGGGAATAAGGCAAATATAAATAAGAAGAGGACAGAAATTAAAACGGAAACAAAAACAGTGGCAGGGAAACAAGCTGAAACACAAACAATCCACAGAAAAGCAAACCCAGAGATGACGAACAAGAAAGAAACGAATAACGGAGGGATGAATCGACATTGGATTCACTATCAATCCTTACTTGCCAGAGGCATTGAAGGGATGAATAGACTTGTAAAGAGACAAATTTGAAATTAAATGAATGCTAACTAACAAGGCTAATGAAATGAAATCGTAATTAGTTCTTCTATAAAAGTCAAGTACTTTCACATTCAAAAGACAAAATTCTACTTTTCCCCACTAATTTTCTGGGCAACCAAACACATCTTTACCACAATGAAATTGCCAAAAGAGAAAATACCCATAACAGATTTTTGATTTCATTCATAGAATTGAGACACACCAGAGCCATGGCTTCAGAGAAAAACATTTCTCTCTGATCTAAGATCTGAGCACCAAAAAACAAAGCCTTTAAAAAGAACTTAATTGAAAAGAACTCATTTTGATTCAAAGTAAATAATTCTCGGAAAATTGAAAGTTTTCTATGGAATCATTTTCTGTAGAAACAAACAGATTTTGTGTATATAGAGAGAGACCTAAGGATTTCCATAAAAAACTTTTCTAACTAATAAAATCCAATTTTACCTCACCTAATTCCACGCACATAACTACCTAAAAGAAATTCATTGTTTCAAATCAAAATCACATAAATTCAACTTTATAAAAAGAAGTCAACCCAAAAGAGCAAAGGACCCACTAAATAAGTAAACATCAAATGCCAAACAAATCTCAGCAATAAGTGAAATCCAGATCTTTTACAGCTTCTCTATGAAACTTGAGCTAGAAGATGGAGGTGGTGTTGAGAGAGAGCTTTACTGGGAATTACGTTAATTACCTGGCAATGGATAGAAACGATTGCTTAAAGATAGGGGTAGCCCCAATTAATGAAAAGATGAGGGAGAGTCGTTTGGTCCCAAAATAACAATCTTCAGAGAATCATCAAAATTAATGGATGAGGAAAGGAAAATCTATAGTCTTACCGTAACATGCCATAGCATTGCTCTCAAATACTGGACCATCAGGTGTTTCCACCACAGGAACCTACAAGAATAACAGATTTATTAGGAAAACCTTCAATAAAACTAACATGCAATTAGTAGAGTATAGATTACCACAAATTCTACAATATAGAACCATACCTTCCCAGTAGGTTTCATCTTGATAAATTCAGGAGGCTTATTAGAGACACCCATCTCAAAATTTGGGGCTAGTTCAACTTTCACAGAGGTGTATTCCGCAGTGATGAGTGTCTTGTACGAGTTTTTCTTCGTCTTCACTGCATGCAAGATCTGCAATATAGATCATACTGCCTTATTAGCAAAGGAAGAGCAACAAATGCATTCAATCTAGAAACAAACAAGATTAATCAATTGTGATGGATGTAGTTGCATATGCACACTAAGGATTTTCACATTTATAACCATCCAAATGCAGCCTTTAATTGGGGAAAAAAGGAAGTAATACAATTCTATCGAAACCAAAATAAAAACAATGTCTATAGAAAATGTGTCTCGGTTGAGCCATTCTCCATCTGCCCTTAACACCCTGAACAAGGAGGAAGGAACTGACACTTAGAGCCAGACCTCATTGGCATATCAGAACCATCAAATTCAGTATTCTTTAGTCCATTGGGTCAGAATACTAAACAATTTCAAATCAAAACATTTATAAAATAAAATAAAATAATCTTTTGATATGAAATGCAAAACTTTAAGAACTTCAAAATTTGAAATTCACATAAGGCAAGCAGCAGAATATGCAAAGCAATCAGATTTGAGCTTTCAGATTCAAAAGCAAAACTTTTTTTTTTCCCAAACAGTTTTCTGGGAAACCAAACACATCTTTACCACAAAGAAAAATCGGGAAAAAAAAAAATTTATAACTGATGAGGTACATAGAATCGAGACAAGCCACAGCCATGGCTTCACGGAAAATCGTTTCTCTCATATCTGAACACCGGAAAAATAAAAACAGAAATATAAGTGACGCGTTTGATTCAAAAGCGAAACATTCTTGGAAAATCAAAGACTTTCTATGGAATTATTTTCTGTAGAAACAAACAAACAAATTCTATGGGTTGGACGGCTGGATTGGGCGGTGGTGCGGTGGTGGCGTGGTCTGGCTGGATCGGGCGGCTGTGGGTTCTGGTGCTTCAAAGAATTCTCAGGTGGGTTTAGTTTTGTGTAATTTGAATGAACAACTATTGGTGTTTTATTTCATGGTCAAGACCCTTAAAGAAAAAGTTTGAAAATGTCTCAGCGTATAAATCGAGTCTCTAAGAATTAACCCTGTTCGGTAAACAGGGTTAATTTCCATTTTTCTCCAGAGTCAGAGAGAGAGAGTCGTATAGTACATGTCCGGACTCCTGAGGCAATAACTTTGACTTTCCAAAAGTTTTCGAAAAAACTACACTTTTTTGTTGGTAATTCGGGCTGTGCAACGTGTGATGAAAGGTTGAGATTGAAATCACTTTTGATCTCAGCCCTTGATAAAAAAAAATTTTAATCTTTTAAAATCATCTTTTTAGTGCTGGCATGATGGCATCTACTTTGAGCAGAACATGGAAATAGAGTGTGTTTTTTTTTTTTTTTTTTGAGAATCATTACAGTATGTATGATTCTGTAGAATTTACAAATATTGTATTTGTCGTCAATTTATTAATATTTAAATTACTGCAATTAGGATCAGATAATAAAACCTGTCTTAATTAAATATCAGAAGTGGAATTTGGGATAATTAGAACTGACCAATCAGATCAGCTCATAGCATAGTGATATTACACACGTGCCCACCTCCAGACACAGAGTTACAAGAATTTCAACACCAATACACGGAAAAAAAAAAATTTTGCAATGTGTCTAAACAGTGAAATTTCGAAAACAGAAATCTGCCCAAAAAAATTACAATTTTTACAGCAATTCACTACGTGATAAGTTAAAAAATAGTGAATTCATGAGGTCCACATCTTCACTATTTATAACTTACCAACAAAAATTATAATTTTTTTAGCACTCGCCATTTTTTTCTAAAAAATACAAATAACTCGAATTGAAACTTTTATTGTCTTTAAAACAAAGATGATTTCTTTTATTTTTACAATATTTTTCTAATAAATTATAAGTGATAAATTGTTATTAATTTTAATTTAAATTTTTAACTTAAATTAGTTTTTTTGTCTCCTCGTAAGAACTAACAACACCCCCACAACTTAAAATTTATTATAAAAATATTATGCCATATTTCCCTCCAATAAAAAAACCATAGTAGCAGCTCGTGAAGTTGGACCCATAGCAATTTCGCCGTTATTTGTATCGCCATCATCGTCATCACCAGCGACATCGATACTGACTTTTCCAGAAATTTGGCCGGTGACATTGTGATGAACTTCCGTAGCAATTTGGCCACTGGCGGCATCGCCCCCATTAGTTTGGACACTGCCACCACCTCTGGATTTACGCCTACACGCACACTTGCGAAGCGCAAAAAAAAGCATAACAGTAAGAATCAGCAGGTAGATCAAATTCCTGGCCACTTCGAGTTGCAATAACAGTTTCTCTTCACTGGTTTACAAAAGAAAAAATTGTATCAAAACCACAATAACACAAAAATATTATATTTGGGAATAACCATAGCTATTGTTTGTTTACCTGCTGGAAGGCTGAGGGAAGTTTAAAAACTCCTTGGCTATCAAGCGTCCCATGGGAGAGATAGGGACTAATTGAACTTGAGCTGAGAGGTTTTTTTATCTTTTGTTTTCAAAGCAGAAGGAGAAATGGTGGGGAGTTGAGTGGAACTTCGCCGAGTATATATACTACAACTGCAGGTGAGAATTAAATGACTCAATTACCCTGCAATTCAGGTCTTTGCAGCCAAATGACTCAAATACCCTTGCAATTCACGAATCTTCCTGGGATTACATGGGTAATTCAGTCATTTGACTGCATCAGCCCAAAAACAGGTCTTTGCAACCAAATGACTCAACTACCCTTGCAATTCACGAATCTTCCTCGGATTACATGGGTAATTCAGTCATTTGACTGCATCACCCGAATTGCCCACGACGTCTGCAATCAAATGAATAAAAAAGTCAAGTTAGTTAGAGTTGCGTAGCTCTTTCTCTCTCCTACAGCTTGTAGGAGAGAGAAAGTTTTCTCTCTCCCTCCCTCTGTAGGAGTTCTTTTCTCTTGGTTTTAGTACAAGTTCTCTCCCTCTGTCTATACGGGTTCCTTCTCTAAGTCTTTGTAGCCCACAAAGTCTGATTAAAACTCCTTAGCATCATGAATCTTGCAATCACTGGGGGCTTTCAGCATTTTCAACGTACAGATAAGGAAGATGAAGTTGTGGCTTCAACCTTGCGACCGAACCTGGGTTTCAAATCTATGGTTTGTCCATTTCTCATCAAGGTAAGTCCGCTTTTTTGGAGGATAGGTTCAGATCTAAAACCTGTAGATAGGGGATTAAAGGTCATCCAACTTATGTTCAGATCTTGTGTTCATATGAAATGGCTTCCCTTCTTTTGCTTTATCTATGTTTTTGTGGGTCTTGGTGAGAAGCATTGTTTGGGGTTCCAAGGTAAGTCCGGCCATCTTTGGCTTTTTGGGGATTGGATCAGAGAATTTTGTGGTTGTGTGAGGGATTTTGTGAAACATGGAGTTGCTTGCAGAAGTGGACTGGCGGAGGAAGGAAAGGATGATGGCGCCGGTGTACGGTGTTTGGTGAGTCTAGCGAGTAGGGGTACGGAGCGAGCAAGGCACTCAGTTGCTTTGTCAAATCACACATGCTCCAACAACATGAACCGACGGCAAGGCAACAAGTCAGGTGTGCTGTCTGGTTCTCCCCTTGAGCCCAGCGCCCTCTCCAGATGTGCTTTCTCGTGTTTCCCAAGGGTCCTCCGTGCAGAAGGCAAAGCTTCGGTTTTGGGCTTACTGTTGTTTCCCTCTAAGGCCCAAAAATCTCCCTGCCATTTACCCATAAATACTCCCTCTCCCTGTTATGAGCCCACCAATACCCCTTTAAAAAGGGTTGCTAAAGCCCAAGGAAAGAAGCCCCAACATTGTAATATGCAAGTACAAGAATTTAGATGGGCTCTTGGGTTCATGGGGGTAGGGGGTGCATAGTTTGTTTGTTTTCTCCCAGTTGTATTGTTGGCTTTCACTGATGTATCTCTTTCATATGAATGAATAGTTCATCTTTTTTTTATAAAAAAAAAATAAAAAATAAAAAATAAAAAAGTCAAGCTTATAAAAAATTATATATATTATTTTTGTGTTTGTGTGGTTTAAGAAGTATTACTGTTTTTTTAAAAAATAATAAATAAAAAAATCAGCAACTCCAGACGCTCCCTCAATCTATCTTTTGTTTTTCTCAAAAGTTCTCACTACCACGGTTAGGCTCATGCAAAATATTCACAACTGGAATTTGGATAAAGATTTTGACAATTAGATGAGCTTGTGGTATAATCAAATAACACATGTACCAATTAGATGAGCTTATGGTATAATCAAATAACACATGTACCAAATACAACTGAAGGTATTTTTGTTATTTTACAAGTTTTTAGGGGTATTTTAGTCATTTTATAAGTTTTGGATATTGTGGTTATTTTAGAGGTTTTAGGAATATTTTGGACAAGCGTAGTGCTTTTAGTCATTTTGGTTGTTCCATGGGTATTTTGGTTGTTCCATGGGTATTTTGGTTATTGAAGAGGTTAAGTAATTTTGTCAATTCAATAAATTATTGCATCCCCTACCAATAAATAATGTAAGATCACCCCATTTAAGAATGTGGTGTGATTAAGGTGATGTGATATATTTTGTAATCTTAGATTACAAAAATGTTACAAAAGATAAAGTTAACTAAATACCATAATATCACATTAAGATAATGAGCATCACATCAAAAACACATCACAGCAAACCAAATGCACCTTAAGTTATTTCATCATGGTTAAATTGCATACTTTTCATTGGCTCCAAATTTTTACAAGTTCTACTTCTAGTAAGGTTTTGGCACAAAGCCAAAAAGATTACCCCAAGTTAAGTGAACCAAATTATCTTTCTAGCTCCTTTTTCCTGTTCCTAGTGAAAGCCATAAGTATATTATAATTTATAAGTATGTGTGACATGCATTTTTAGGCTAGGTATTGAAAAGTCAGGCAATGCACACAAGATTGTACATTTCGATGAATACTTTATAAATATATTATAATTTATATTAGGACAAAACTTAGGTACAATGCCTTAGATACTGTTTTTTAGATTCATTTCTTAAGATTTAATCATATGACTGCTTAACTAAAAAATAGTCTTCCATTCCATAAAAAAAATCCACATGACAGATTTTCAAGAGAGGAACTTAATAAACAACACCTAAGTATTCTACTTAAATCTTGCCCTTTATATTATTACTTTGAGGATGAAAGTGAAACAATCGCTAGCTAATAGCATGAAAATAACTTTTTTAATTATTTTTTTTAAAAGAATTTTTCTTTTTTCTGTTGCATATTTGGTTGCATCACAACTCACAAGAAAAGTTTAACAAAATATGATTTATAAAATTTTATAATTATGATAATTATTAATAAGTATTTATTATGATTATATTTGTAGGGTCACAATTTGCAACCCAAGCCCAAAACATATGAAGCCTTGGTCCAATGAGCCCAATATAATAAATTTGTAGAAAATAGGTCCAAGAACTAGGTCCTAATGAGTTGAACAACGGCTAGTATTGAATTGCATGACGATCAAACACAAATAAAGGATGCTAATATCAATGCACTTTCAATCCGAGGAGGTCAAACCTATATATAATGATCACTCTTGGATATCAAATGATCATTAAACGAAAACTTACTTCTTCGCACTGTGACCTCGTGAGCAATAGCCTCATCTGATGGTTTAGGACCAAGTCCCCACTTAGCAAGACGTCATAAGGTAACCAAAGAATGAAAATCCCTATTGACGTAAAGACGAGCCCTGTGGACGCAATTACGGTGAAATTTACTTAAGGACAATCGTTTAACACCTGTAAAGCAAATAGTAAACAAGGGTTAGAAACAAATAGAAATGAGATAGAAGAAAAAGAAAGATGAAAAAGGGGAGGGACGTACCTTCAAGACGAAGGTTCCCTAAGTCCTCAGAGTAAGGGGCGAAAGGGTCCCTGCCAATGTCCACAGGGTTCCTTGCCTAAAAACCAGAGACATAGATAAACTCTGTCTTCCAAAACCTGTCAGACGAGGCTAGGGATTTGATTAATCTACAATATGTACCCCTAGCTGTGAATTGGTAAAAGCCAAGGGATTGATTTATTTCTGAGGGCTTGTAACAAAAGAGGAACTCGTCCATAGTAAGAGGACGGTCTCCTCCAAATACTTCCCTCCACCAAATCTGCATAGAGATAACTAATCTCCACGCATTAGGATTGAATTAACATATACCTAAACCTAACCTAATCAATGACTCTTTGGCAAATGCATTCAAAGGCAACCTAAGACCCCCCAAGAAATAAGCCTCATAGATGCCTACTCCGAAACGGGGATTATAGCACCATTCTCCACAGATGAGCAACCTAGGGTTAAGCTCGTCCGGGATCTGGTACCATGTTCTAAGGTTGTTAAGCCTTTGCTTAGTCGTTTTGGAATGAATACCTACTGCGCAGCTATAAACGGTCTCCTCTTCGTCCAAAGGACTAAACGGAGGGACACTAGACAGGGTGCCAGCTTGGGAACCAGAGGCTTTCCTAAGTTGCTACTGGATAACTTCTAAAGGGATCCCAGGGACACCAGAGGTATATCCCTCATCCGTAGAACTCCCCTCACTACTATGGCTACTACTACTTGAACCATCACTGGATGTATCACAATACTCGTCTATAGCTTTCTCTGTACTATCGCTAGATGAAGAAATAACAGTTTCAGACATTTTTTGGAAACTATAAACCTAAAGACGAGAAGGAAGAGAATACCTCGCTCTAGATGAGAGAGGACTATGGACGCAGAGAAACTTCTAGACGAGGAATGTCCAGAAGGAAAATTTTAGAAATGCGAAGGGTAGAGGAGGAATTCCACTATTTATAGACAGCTGAACTGGGCATTTGAAACGACACAACCAACTAGGAAATGACACGTGGCTTAACCCTTGAAAAAATAAATCGACGAGACTGGTCACCGATATAATTATGACACGCGGCACATCTAACTGTAGACATTAAATACGTATGTCTAGGAAAATGATGCCAAGCTACACATTCCCTTAGACGATCCATGTGGATGAGGGGGCAACTGATAGTGTTATAAAATGGACCAACTTCTACAATCGTCCATATGGCTCGTCCATCCAAAGAGTTGAGTGGACGTAAGGCATGTTCGTCCAAAGATAAGCTCGTTCGTCTGTGAAGAATGTTGGATGAGCACCTTGCGTCCTGAACATGTTCCTCGGATATAAACTTGAAACGACCTTGGTTTTCCTGTCAGACTACAAACCAATCCCCAATAAATAGTTGAGGAAAACAAACCCCAAATAATGTAACTTCCATGGCGGTTATGGAAGTTACCTCCGAGTTTTCTAAACTCCACAACGATAGAAGAAATAACGGCTTCAGAAAAGCACTATATAAAGGCTCTTCTATAGGAGGGTAAGGTATTCAGACATTTCCACACAACTTGAAATTCCAAAAATACTGACTTTACCATCAGAGGATCCTTAGCCGGTCTTCCCCAGTCTTCTCTGATTTTGTGTTTATCTTGTCAGGATATTCCAAGTGACATTGAGATCATCAATGTTCGAGACATTCAGCCTACTGATTTCCCTGTGTTTATTAGGGTTATAATAGGAACATTAATAAACTAATAACTTTTATTTTTAGAAACAGAACAATATTTTGGGACATCCCAAAATAGAATAGAGAACAAACAAATAGAGATGGAGGGAATAATATTTTTACGAACTACTTATGTGTGCAACTTCTTCTTGGACGAACTGCCACATGTGGGGGATCTCAATTGTTTTGAATATATATAGAATACATAATACTCCAAATTTATCAAAGCATGTAATTAACCCCAATTCAACAAAACAAAATATAAACCATATTAGGTCTTTTATGTTCTTTTTTTTTTTTTTTCATTCACTCTATCATGAAATCAAAGTTATGTTTTGTCCTCTTGCCTCTTTTCTTTTTTCTTTTTTCTTTCCTCCATAACATGGTATCAAAATCATGTTTATCTTTCTTAATAGGTGAGATACATTAGATCGGGAAGTAAACTCTACAGAAGGCTTGAAACGCTTCATTATAAATGAAAATTAGACAAAGTTTACAAGTGATCTATTTAGAGGCCTAAAGAGGAACACTTACATCACTACTCATTCAATGAAGAGTAATATGAAACTATTATGTATGTATTGTATACTATTGTAAGATATCAGAAATTTCATCACATCACTATCCTGAAACCAAAAACTAAAGTTAGGATCGGAATCAAAGATATATGTGTAGCCTTAAATAAGAAAATCATGGCTAGAAAACAATTAATCAGGTAACAATCCATTAGTTTAAAATGATAAAAACTCTATTAATATACATTTGCATACCATCAACATGCAACCATATATATATAGCACATACGATTCTATTATATAGAATATTGAAACAGTAGAAACATAGTTAGAAATATACTAAGACACTCGAACAAAAAAATGGCCAGACTTTAGTCCGTTTTGGACAAAGTCAAGAAAAACTCTACAGCAAAAACACACAAAATACAACTTTTAATCCAGGGACTAATTGGGGTCATTCACTTGAAGCACTTGGCATCAAAAAGAGGCTTGCCCTCAAAAGGTTCGTGATCTTCAATCATCTGATTCACACGTTCCTTTCAGTCTTCATCTGTGATATCAACCTTCTTCCAGTCATATAGCTCCATGTTATAGCATTCATCAAGCATAAACTGTGGTATTTCTGGCCCACGAAAAAGCCACAGTCCTTTCACCTTGAAAGGTGGCTCTGATCATCACTAGCATCTTTCCAAATGCATATTTGCGAGCTAGATCCATCCTTTGAAGAAATTCACCAACCTTGTTTGATGTTACTAGACATGGCAAAACGAGTCAAAATTTGCGGACTCGACTCAACCCGAAAAATATCTTACTAGACATGTCACGTGTTGACCCGTGACTTGACCCGTTAAAAAAATTCACTAAAAAATATGAATGTTCAAAATGTGTGTAAAACACCCTTGAACATTTACACCCCAAATAACAAATTACTAATTCAAGCTTATCAACAAACAATGTACGTGCGGAAAATGTAAATAAGCTTAACACAGAATTGATAAACAATCTAAATCAAATAAAATCATATCTATAGCAGAAATTAAATGGTAAAGATTAAGGGAAAAGAGATGCAAACACAAGAACAACACAACGATGTGTTATCGAAGAGGAAACCGAAGCCCTTGGCGTAAAACCTCTTCGCCGCCCTCCAAGCGGTAAATAATCCACTAAAGAATGAAGTTGGGATACATGAACAGTAGAAGACCCTCCAAGCCTAATCTACCCAGTGTACCTAAGTTCTCCAAGCTTCTTGCTCCAACGAGGTTACGCCGAACCTTTGTCTTCTTTAACTTACCGGATTCCACTATAACCCATAGCATCAACCAATATGAATTGGTCCCTTCCTAATTGCTTCCCAAAGCACCAAAAAGCCTTCTCACAGATATGGGTAAGGTGAGAAAAGGATTTGGTTAAAGAACCTCTCAAGGATGTAACAATGGAAAGGGTGAGAATTGAGAAATTTGAAGAGTCACTATGTGTAAATTGTGGATGAGTCAATCTTGTTTTTCTCTAGAGTTTCTCTCACAAAATTCTCTCTGGAAGCTCTCAATATTTCGTGGGTATAAAGGGTATTTATATTGGAATGAGAAAGGAATGCGAATAGTTAGTTTTTCCATAACAGAGTGGACTGGTGACTTGGCCTCACTACTTGACTGAGTCGCGAGTCCAAGCCTCGAGCTAACTGAATGGCCAGTTTGGAATTTTTGTCCTATAGTGCTACAGCTGACATGATGGTTCAGCTTCTCTGCATGCTTCACTCGTGTGCATCTTCTGGCGGCTTGCAAGCCGCGAGCTACCTGCGAGATCTAGCCGCGAGTCCCTGCTTCACTGCACAATCTTGAGCATTTCTTCACACTCTCTCACACACTACCCTTACATGATTCCCACCTAAATACAGGGTTACTAATTGCTATTACAAGCAAATTTGGCCTGGAGTAAAACCAACAAGATGGTTGATTAAATTCAACCTTACAAAATATTTAGAATACATCCTAATACTAGGTGCATAAAGCACAAAGCACTAGAACCAATAGTCAATAGATTATAGATATAGAGAAGACAAGACAATAGCTTCACATTCAATTTGACTATTTGAGCTTCACAACTAATGAGAGCTTCAAAGACATGAGAGTATGAGAGAAGACAAGACAAGACAACCATTAAAAAAAAAATCTCATTCAATTTGACTAGTTGACTAGCAGTATTCCAATTCCAAAGGCACAAACATGAAATGTGACAAACTACAAAGGCCAAAGCTTTCTCAGTTTCTCTACTCTTGCGCAACTACAAAGGCCAAAGCTTTCTCAGTTCCTCTACTCTTGTGCCTTTGCCCTTCTTTTCACACTTTCACACTTTTTCAATTTCACACAAAGCTTGCGCCTCTACCATTGATTTCCTTAATTGATTTTATTCATTCTCTCTAATCAAGTTGTCATTGATTTGTTTTTGTAATTGAAAAAAAAAAAAAAAAAAAGCTTGTTTGAAAAATATGGGTCAACCTGACCAGATCCAATTGACCCGTTTTGACCCACGGCCTGATTGACCCAACCTGAACCCACCAGCCCGTTTTGCCACGTCTACCGTGTTACAAAAGAAATGGTATTCTCATCATTGTACCAATAAGAGCACTAGCATTGGTGGTGCTAAAAAGCCATATTACTATTTTTAGCACTACTAATACTAAAAAATATGTTGCAATGGTGGTGTTATAGCTAAAAAATTTCAGCCTCTTAGAGCATCCACAGCAGTGGAGCTAAAAATATAGTAATTTAACTCCACCGAAAGTTACTTTATCTATTTTACCTACACACATGCCACAGCAGTGGATCTATTTTAACTTTCAACATAATAAAATAATATAAATATCACAATAAAATAATATAACTACTACAATAAAATAATATATCATACTACTCAAAAAACTTCCATAACACCAACCACAACCACTTCTACCATCAGCCACAGCCATAACCACACCCACCACCACCACCAGTCCACAGCACACACCAAAAAAAAAAAAAAAAAAACCCAAATCTCCAATCTTTTTCCTTAACCTAGACCAAACAAAATCACCAATCACAAACAAAATAAAAAATCACCAATCACAAACAAGCACAACGTCGGCGAGCTCCATGGGTTTCAGACCGACGGCTCCGATGAGCTTCAGACCGACGGCTTGATGAGCAAGCGATCGGCGGCATGAGATGAGATGAGATGAGGTGTGAGGCGGCGTAAGATGAGATGAGATGAGGCGATCGGCGGCGTGAGGCAATCAGCGGCGGAAGAGAAGTTTGCTTGAGAAAGTGACTGAGAGATGAGATGAGAGTGTGACTGAGAGAGAGAAATGAGAGAGTGACTGAAAGAGTGACTGAGAAAGATGAGAGATGAGAGAGACTTTTTATTATTTTATTAACCAGCCAAATAAAAAATTCTTTTCTTTTTTTTTTGCTCTCAACTACAGTGCAGATAGATGTGCATTGTAGCTGAACATCTAAAATTTTTCCTTATGCCTGCACTGCTGCAACGTGACTTTTATGTCTGTGGAGCTAAATTTTAGCAATATAGCAATATGCCTCCACTGCTGCAGCATGACTTTTGTGTCTGTGGAGCTAAATTTTAGCAATATAGCAATATGTCTCCACTGCTGTGAATGCTCTTACTCATAAGCTAAACTCAAATATTATTTTTTATTCTCACTCTCTTTAAAATAATATTTATTTATTTCTTCTTTCTATTTCTTTTATTCCTCTGCAGTTTCACACTCATTTTCTCTTTCTCAAAACGAAACTCTCATACTCTCACCTCTTTCTCATTCTCCTCAAACTCTCACCTCCGTTTTATCCATCATCCTCACCCATCATCCTCCTCATCCATCATCCTCACTGCCGCCACCGAAGCTCACGCACCATCGCCGACCCAATTCATCATCCTCCTCACCTATCTTTGAAGCCCAGCTCCGTTCATCCATCATCCTCATCGAAGCTCACCAAAGCTCTCTATTCAATCAGCCAGGACCCATGCTCCATCACCGACCCAGAGAAAGTATCCCTCAGTATACATGTCCCAGAACTCTACAACAAACAAACATGAAACAAGAATGAATTAAGAGAAAAATTTTCATGCAGCAAGTGACATAGAAATGTTGTGAACGAGATCAAGCTGTATAAATAAGGACTATTAATGCATGGCGGACTGTAGTGTTTCAAAATAAAAACATGGCCAAGGTATTGGAATTTGGAACTGAATATTCGATATAGACTAAATTACACTTTTAATTCTTATAGTTTAAGTTGTTTTCATTTTGGTCCTTTAAGTTTAATATATTCATTTTGGACCATCAAGTTTGATTCAAAATGGTTATTCCATCCATTTTCATGACTAATTTAACCGTTAAGTACTGCCAACAAAATGACATCTATTTTTTTTTTTTTTCCTTCCCCTCTTAACCGCTAGATAAGTCATGAACATATTCGGAATGACCATTTTGAAAAAAAAAAAAAAAATTTGATAGACTAAAAAAAATCTAATTTAAAGAAATAAAATGAAAATAGTCCTAAATTTTTGGGATAAGAAATGTAATTTAGTCTTCAACCCATTATACTAGTATATATGTTGGCCATTTTCTTCAATTCATGAACATAATTCAAGCATACCATTTTAACAAAAAAGATACAAACATTTAGGGTCCATTTAGATACAACTTATTTTTGCTAAAACTGAAAATTGAAAAATGAAAACTGAAAACACTGTAGCAAAATAATTTTTAAATGAGTGAATAGTGTCGTGGAACCCATGAACAGTGCATGAACAGTACCTTTTGTCCCCTGCACAGTGCTTACATGTGATATTACTATTCACGCGCAGGGGAAAAAAAAAAAAAAAAACGGATGGCAGAAAACGCAAACATGGGTTTGGAAACGTGGATCCAAACCTACACTTAAAAGATAGGAACCTCAATAAATAACTTCAAGAGGACTTTCGAGAAAATATACAGATTGGAACTAAAACTATAGGCCATGTTAATGAATGCGAATGATACCAATTATGCCTTCATGTCATTATAAACAACAAGTTTAGGTATGTGTGTATTTGGCTTCAACTTATTTTTTTATTTAACTTATTTTCGCTACTATTAATGGGCTCCACTGCACTTTTTTGGTACTATTAATGGGTCCCCCTATACTATTTCAATTAACTTTTACCTTTATTTACAGTACTTTCAATAAAAAGTTTTCAATTTCAGCAAAATAAACAGATCCCAAACAGACTTGTATGTTTTTAGACCCCTTAAAACACAAATGGATTAACCTAGTTAATTAGCTAAGTGATTACTTAGTCCAAATTTCAGATCTAGGTTAATACACAATCATATAATCATATCAATATAAAGTGCAGAATATAAATAACACAAAGATATAATGACTTAGGAAACCACACCGGTAAAAACCTATGGAGGATTTAAACTAGCTATCCTCAAGGTAAACCTGATAAACCTGAATCCGCTATGAAAGAATCGAAATTTTACAATAGAACTTAGACCACTAACATACTATTGCTACCCATCAGTAGAAATTTACTGACGCGACCACGTGCAAGCTCCGAGATCACGGACTCCTTTCTTGGATTCTCCAGTAACTACAAGCACACTCGCTTGTGTTTCTTTAAACTCTTTAATGCAACAACTGAAACGATTACCAAGTTCTTGACATAATTGTGAATCTTGGAAACCCTAAGTATGTGTGTGAAGGCAACCACCTCTTGATCTCATAAAATATTCACACACACAGCATAATGGACAACCAAAAACATGGCTAAGGTTTTCCCTTTTATACTTGAGACAAAACATAAAACCCTACACGTCATATGGGCTTAAAGCTGAGTTGGAAAATTCTGCAGAAAAACATTATGCCCGTGTTTCGATCGATCGAGCCAGACAGAATTGCACAGTAAATTCTGCAGTAACTCGATTCCAACTTTACATAAAACGCATATACTTTGAACAAGTCTAAACAAGACTAAAACCTGTTTTGATCATGGTTTGCCAACAATACAAATTAGAGTTCTAATACATTAGTTCCCAATCCTTAGAACCTAACAAGACCCTATGTGGGAAAATGATTTTTTACTAATCATAGTCTACCACCTCAAATTTTGTGAAAAAAAAAAAAAAAAATTTATTTTGCAGGTAAAACACATGTTGCACAAACACATTCAAACACGTCTGTACACACCCAAAACAACGGTTGAAAACACAATTTCAAATGGCATGTAATAAACACTACCCATACCTGTAATAGCAACCTCACTGAAGTTGGTCTTGGTATTTGAGTACAGCCTCTTCCACTCCTCCAGTATCATCTTGCGTGGAGGCAGTAGATCAAGAGGATTCTTAGGTTTGGTCTTTGGAGCCTCCTCCTCTTCACCAACTTTTGTTTTGGGCTTTATTGGCTCCTCCTTATTGGTTTCATCCTTAGCCTTTGATTTAGAAGATTGTTTTAGCTAATCAGAAGGATTCTTTGTAGATGTAACTGGTGGAACAGATTTAGTCTGTTTCACCTCACCTAAAATCTTCTTGAAAATTGGTTTATTAACCAAGGTCCAATGTATCTCTCCACGTGAGGGAACTTAGATGTAAAGCTCTTAGACAAGAGCCTGGTGAAGCCCTTATTAATATTAGATAAGTATATAATGTTAATTATTAATCCTCGGTCATATGACTTCTTTTTTAATTATCGTTGTTTACTAGTACTGTTAAAAGTTTTTTTTTTTTTTTTTTTTTTAAAAAAAAAAATCCTGACTTCTCATTCTCATTCAATTTCTCATTTTTGCTAAAGTAAATGAAATCCAGGTGACTGCTTCCTTTGTTTAAAAATTAATATTGTAATATCATTGTTAACTATGTCAATATTTTTTATTTATCATTTAATGGTAAAAACTATTTTCACAAATATCAAAATATTAAAGACTAAATTGATGCATTTGACATATTAGTAACTAAATTGACACATGGTATAAACATTAGGAACAAATAATAATTTACCCCCTTTAAAATAGAAGAAATTTTTTTTCCTCCTTTAGTTACCCATGAAATCCATTGTATTAAAAAAACATATATTCTTTCTCCTTAAGCTAAGGTATTTTTTTATTGAGCATACATATATTGAGACAAGCTAAACTTTTTTTTTTTTTTTTTTAATAATTCGATAGTTACAATGAGAAGAGGAAATTCTTTGTTAATTAAAAATATCAAAAAATATCTACTAGTTGAGCTATAAAGCTCTTGACATTGAAGCTAAGCTAATCTTACGAGAGCATTAATATGGTATAGGATTGAGCATTGAATGTCTCCATCCGTAATTGAGTTGGGTTGCTCTCCAACAACATCCACTCCCATATTCCCATGACTGTAATTTCTTAGGTCCTTGATCCCATGGTGTTTACGATTGGTCTATGATTGCAATACTCTTTTTTGAGGCTAATGGTTAGGCTGATATTTTGGGCATCATTGGCATGAGTCCAAGTGGAATTTGAATTCTTTTAAAACAAGCTGTGACCCTGTGGAGCTGCCGTTCCTTTTTGTATCAGGCTATTCTGTTGGATATTTTAAGGGATAAAAATTGAACCAAATTAAAATTCGCCCCTTATTGAATCTCCACGGTCTTTCTATTTATTTTCCTAATCCTCCCGAGCACAATACAGTTATACTCAGAAGCTACAACATTTCAACACATGTACCCAATAAAACTAATTCTGCCAGACACAACGTTACAACATTTCAAGACAATACAGTAAAGTCAACAAAGCTGCAAAACCTCACACACCTCCTCAAAACAGTTGATTATTATGAATACAAATCCTCTTATATCACCTTTTATGTTCCACCATCAAAATTTATTATGTGTTTAATTTGTTTTTGCATTTTAAACTTAGATTATTTTATAAAAAAAAAGTTAAATAAACACATAGCAAGTTATGATTAGTGGAACATAAAGTATAACACAAAAAGTGATACAAAATATTTGTATTCGATTATTATACCCTATTTAATAGTATTTAAAAAACCAACAAGCATAGAATTCTAACTAATATTATGCATGAACATAACAACTTCAATTAACAAACCATCTTAGTCTCAAGGTAACAACTTTTACTTCAGCATGAACATGATTTTCTTCGACCAATACGTAGATATATTGGTAATCAGCAAGCCATGGTGGAATTCAGAGCTAGATGTTAAGAGAATACAAAACCCAGTGCAGAATACAAGAGTAATTACAGAGCAATCTCAGAGCATCATCCAACGGCTAGGAATGTGTCTTTAATACACTTAAGCAAATGATGTCGTTCTATTTAAGTGCTGATGAGTTTTCAGTACTTATGTCTAAACGCTGTCGTTTTGTATGAGTTTGTTAAGTGATAGTCTAGCTTTGATTAGGTGTTAAGTCTGTTATTTATCCCTGATTAAGCTCCGCTCTTTACGGATCAACTCCGTATTTTAAGGCTTGTTAGTTAGGTAGTTACCATAAGCTTGGGCTGTATATATAAAGATCTGAGTGTGTAATGAATAGGGTAGTGAGTATTTTCTCCAGAAAGTTCCAACTCTCTCTTCGTCTCTCTCTAATATTTCTCTCTAATTTTCTCTCTTTCTCTTTGAGTGTTTACTGTAAAACCTCCATTGTTAAAGCATTTGCAAGCTTGGTTCAAACCTTTTCATGGTATCAGAGCACCTTCGATCCAAAGTTATATAGATCCAACAATGACAGATTCTACAACTATGTCTTCAACCTCCACAACTATGCCTTCAACCTCCACAACTACGCCTTCAACTTCTACATACACTTCTATCAATCTCACAAATCAGCCTCTGTTGCTACTGTCAAACATGTCAAATATGATGACAGTCAAACTCGATTCTTCCAATTATATTGTTTGGAAGCACCAGATTTCAATGGTGTTGGAAACCTACTCTATGATTGAGCTTCTTGATGAAGTTTCACTCATTCCTGAGAAATTTCTCAAGGATCTCACTGGTACTGTTACTTTAGTGCTCAATCCGGACTATCTCATTTGGAAATCAAAGGAAAGGGCTTTACTTACCTTCATCAGTTCTACCCTCACTCCTTCAGTTTTAGCCATAACTGTTGGTTGCTCATCTGCTCGTGAGGTTTGGAAGGTTCTTGAAAATAGATTCTCTTCAATTTCAAGATCACATGTGATGAACCTCAAGGGTGAACTACATAATGTGAAGAAAGGATCTGATTCTGTGGATGTATATTTGCAGAAAATTAAAGTGATAAGAGATAAACTCATGGCAATAGGTGTTCTCTTGGATGATGAAGAGCTACTTCATGTAGCAATTAAAGGTCTTCCCAAGGAATTCAGTGCATTCAGGTCTGCAATCAGGACCAGAAGCACAAAGTTAAGTTTTGATGAGTTGACTACTATGTTGAATGCAGAGGAGGAGTCGTTGAATGAAGGTATGGAGATCAAAGACTCTACCTTTGCAATGTCAGTAAATACTACACCAAGATTCAACAACACTGGTGGTTATAATACCTTCAATCAGTCTAATAATAGAGGAAGAGGGAGAGGCAACAATGCAAGAGGCAGAGGCAGAGGTCCAGGTCTATCATCCAACCAATTCAATCAATTTTCACAATCACATTCTCAAGGTTCTAATGGGAGATCAGAAAGGCCAATTTGTCAAATTTGTGGTAAAGCAGGTCATCTAGCTATTGACTGCTATCACAGAATGGATTATGCCTACCAAGGCAAACATCCACCCACAAAGTTGGCTGCTATGGCTACCTCTTCTAACTCCTTAATGGCTAAGGAGCAACCTTGGCTGGTAGACAGTGCAGCCACTGACCATGTCACCTCTAGCCTCAATCACTTGAGCTTTCCCAAACCTTATACTGGCCAAGAGCATCTCACAGTGGGCAATGGTCAAAACTTACCTATCACTCATATAGTTAACTCTCTAATCCCTTCTACTTCTTCTACTCTTCAACTTAGAAATGTGTTAAGAGTCCCTTCCATTGCCTCTAATCTTGCCTCAGTTCACAAAATATGTCATGATAATAACTGTTGGTGTTATTTTGATGAAAACACCTTGTCAATTCAGGCCTTGGCCACAGGGAAAGTTCTCTACAAGGGCAGGAGTGAAGGTGGTGTTTATCCCATCTATCCTCACAAGGCCACTGCTCTTCTTTCCAATAAATTGTGCAATTTTGTCAAGCTTTCTTCTTCTAACTGGTCTTTGTGGCACACCAGGCTTGGCCATCCTAATGTTCACACTCTTAGACTTTTGTTGCAAAATAATGGTTTGTCTTGTAATAATAATGCTAATGTTGTCAATTCTTGTATTCATTGTCTTCATGGCAAAATGCACAGACTACCATTTCCTAGTTCAAGATTTGTAGCAAAATCTCCTTTTGAACTTGTACATACAGATTTATGGGGTCCTGCACCTCTTGATTCAATAAATGGCTACAAGTATTATGTCATTTTTGTTGATCATTACACCCGTTTTACATGGCTCTACTTGCTCACTAACAAATCAGAAGTTTATTCTAAATTTGTCTTGTTCCATGCTATGGTTCAAACACAATTTTCTACAACCATTAAAACTCTTAGATCAGATGGTGGTGGTGAGTATACCTCTAAATCCTTTAAGTCTTTTCTATTTGCACATGGAATCCACCATCAAATCTCTTGTCCTTATACCCCTCAACAGAATGGGTTGGTAGAGAGAAAACATAGACACTTAATTGAGACTGTTATTACTCTTCTGTCTCAAGCTTCTTTACCCTCCACCTACTGGTCTTTTGCTGTTCAGTCTGCGTTGACCTTGATCAATCTTCTTCCAACTTCAACTTTAGGTTTTTTGTCTCCTTGGTTCAAACTTTATGGCCAACACCTTGATATCACTTCCCTCAAAATTTTTGGCTGTGCTTGTTACCCTTTTCTTAGACCATACACTAAACACAAACTAGAGCACAGGACTACAGAATGTCTCTTCTTAGGCTATTCCACAGTGTCAAAGGGCTACTTGTGTCTTGATTTACTCACTAAGAAGTTGTATACCTGCAGGCATGTTTTGTTTAATGAAGCCAAGTTCCCTTTTACTTCTGTTACATCTTCTGTTTCAATTCCTAATCCTCCAAAATCAGAAATTTGGCTGTCTAATCTTTTGTACTTACACTCTTCCAATCAGCCTTCTATTCTAGGTCCTTTTTCTAGTCATACCTCACCCTCACAGTCTTCCTCTTCCCAGGATGTTCAATCTCCTCCTATCTCTAGTCCCATACACTCTCCACCTGTTCCTAATCCTACTCCACCTGCTCCTATTAATGATTCTGTCTCTATAACTCATTCTCCCTCACCATCCATATCTATTCCTACTCCTACTTTAGATCTTTCACCACCTCTTTCACCTGTTTCAGCTCATTCTTCTCATCCTACTTCATCTTCCAATGTTCTGATTCCTGTCAATACCCATCCTATGACCACCAGATCAAAGAATGGGATTTCCAAGCCTAAATTGTGTTATAAGGCAGTGATTGACTACACTTCTACTGAACCTCCCTCATACAAGGTTGCCTCTAAGCTTCCTCAGTGGGTTAAGGCTATGGATAAGGAGTTTTCAGCCTTACAAAGGCAACACACTTGGTCACTTGTACCTACTGCCCCTGGTATCAATTTGTTAGGGTGTAAATGGGTCTATAAGCTGAAATTGCATAGTGATGGTTCCATTGCTCGTTATAAAGCAAGGCTAGTTGCAAAGGGCTTTCATCAATAGGCTGGTATAGACTATATTGAGACATTTAGTCCTGTTGTTAAGCCAGCCACAGTGAGACTTGTCCTGGCCATTGCAGTGAGCTTCCATTGGTCTCTAAGGCAACTTGATGTCTCAAATGCCTTCCTCCATGGCTTTCTGAAAGAGGAGGTTTATATGCAGCAGCCTCCAGGGTATGTGGATGCTCAGTTTCCTCACCATATATGCCGGTTACACAAGTCTTTATATGGCTTAAAGCAAGCTCCAAGGGCTTGGTTTGACAGATTCACTTCTCAACTTATACACCTTGGTTTTGTGGCTTCTATAGCTGATTCTTCATTATTTGTCTTTCATTCTCATCAGACCATCATCTACCTCCTTTTGTATGTTGATGATATCATCATCACTGGCAATTCCACTTCACAGGTTGATCATCTTGTCACTGCTCTCAGCACTGCTTTTGAACTTAAGGATTTAGGGGCTCTCTCTTATTTCTTGGGCATTCAAATCTTGCCTACCAGGTTTGGCCTCACTTTGTGCCAATCCAAATATGCCTCTGATGTCTTCCACAGGTTTAAGATGGAGAATTCCAAGCCCACTAAAACTCCCAGCTGCCCCAACTCCCGTCTAACTCCTTTTGATGGTACTGCTTTGCCTGATCCTTCTGAGTACAGGAGTTTGGTGGGTGCTCTCCAATACTTGACTTTCACACGCCCAGATTTATCTTTCAGTGTGCACCAGCTATGCCAGTTTCTGCAACATCCTACAACTTCTCATTTGGAAGCTGCTAAGCGTGTTCTACGCTATGTGAGAGGGACTTTGCACTTTGGTATTCATTTTGCTCCTGGTCCTCTTACCTTCTCTGCTTTCTCTGACGCGGACTGGGCTGGTGACCCAACAGATCGTAAATCCACTACAGGAATGTTGGTCTTTCTTGGTTCAAGTCCCATATCTTGGTCTTCGAAGAAGCAGCCCACTGTCTCACGGTCTTCCACAAAGGCTGAGTATCGTGCCTTGGCTTCCACTGCTGCAGAATTGGCTTGGCTTCGCACTTTGTTCCGAGAGCTCAAACTCTTCTTGCCTCACATTCCTATTCTCTGGTGTGACAATAATTCTGCCATTGCTTTGGCTTCTAATCCTGTTTTCCATTCAAGAACCAAGCACATTGAAGTCGACTATCATTATGTCAGGGGCTGTGTTCTTCGTCATGATTTGGGCATCAAATTCATCTCTGGCCGTGATAACTTTGCTGATATTTTCACTAAGCCGTTGCCTAGTCCTTCCTTCTTGCTTCTTCGTGGCAAACTCTTGGCTCATTCCACCTCGAGTTTGAGGGGGGATGTTAAGAGAATACAAAACCCAGTGCAAAATACAAGAGTAATTACAGAGCAATCTCAGAGCATCATCCAACGGCTAGGAATGTGTCTTTAATACACTTAAGCAAATGATGTCGTTCTATTTAAGTGCTGATGAGTTTTCTGTACTTATGTCTAAACGCTGTCATTTTGTATGAGTTTGTTAAGTGACAGTCTAGCTTTGATTAGGTGTTAAGTCTGTTATTTATCCCTGATTAAGCTCCGCTCTTTATGGATCAACTCCGTATTTTAAGGCTTGTTAGTTAGGTAGTTACCATAAGCTTGGGCTGTATATATAAAGATCTGAGTGTGTAATGAATAGGGCAGTGAGTATTTTCTCCAGAAAGTTCCAACTCTCTCTTCGTCTCTCTCTAATATTTCTCTCTAATTTTCTCTCTTTCTCTTTGAGTGTTTACTGTAAAACCTCCATTGTTAAAGCATTTGCAAGCTTGGTTCAAACCTTTTCACTAGACAATTTGGTTCGATAGTGATTTGGGTATTGCTAGTAACATCGATCGCAAGGTTGACACTGGTGGAATTATTATTTTTACACTTGCGTAGCCGTAGTCCAAAAATGAGTATAACAATGAGGATGATGAGGTAAATTATTTGCGCAGCAACTTCAATGTGCAATAGAAACTTTTCTTCCCTGCATACACAAAAACAATTTGTATCAAAAAAAAAAAAAAAACCCCAGAATAAGTTGCTCTCCCTCGAAACATTCATGATCTAAAATCATCTGATTCACACGTTCCTTTTGGTGTTCATCTGTGATATCAACCTAATTCCAGTCATATAGCTCCATGTCATAGCACTCATCAAGCACAAATTGTGGTATTTTTAGCCAAAGCGAAAGAGTAGAGCAGCGTCTCGCCGAAATGAATTGACCAGATCGATGGAATTGCACGATGCCGAGTTCTCTCCTTGTCCACTACCTCTGATGAACGAAAGCGATCGGACAAAGGCAAGATATTTTAGTATATAAATAGAAGACCGACCTTAGCCTATTGCCCCATAGCCTTGATTAAAAAAACTATATGGTAATTCAAAGACTACAGAACAAAGTATGAACGTCCAGGAAGTTGCAAAGGGATTTCCGAGCAAAAATTAACGATACTTCTTTACCTCTTTACCTTTTGAGTTGTTCTGCCGGATCGGTCGCTCAAGACCTTTGGTCTTTACCCGGACCCGATGAAAAAATATTTTTTTTAGTCGGGCGGTAGTTCTGAAAAGACAGATTGCCTATCTTTTCTTTAATCTCGGGCGAAATACGATCGGGGGGCCTAATTATTCATGTAAAGTAAAATGGGGGATCGATTCTGTGAAAGATAGGATCAGTAAATGGAAATTCACTGAGATTTCATCTTTGTGAGATCTTCAATAGTGGTACCGAGGGTGTCTTTCTATATTCCCGTATGCAATGATGGAGATGGAATACTTGGGATCAGCAGAATTCTAAAACTACGAAACCAACTGGTTTCACACCGGGGGAACAACATCCGAAGCAACGACCCCAACAGTTTGGCTCAAAACTGATCACCAGCATCTTCCCAAAAGCATATTTGTTGCCAGATCTTTCCTCTGAAGAAATCCACCAACCTTGTTTAGTGTTACAAAGTATTCTCATCATTGTACCCAGAGATAGCAGCAAGTAACACAATGTAGAGAACAGGCTCATGAAGAAAAAGCATGACAAATGGTAGACTCATAAAGGTGTTAAAACAAAAGAAATGGGCCAGGTGGTTGAACTGAAAACTTAACGAATTCTACTAGTATATAAGCCAGTCACTTTCTTCAACTAATGTACATAATCTAAACACACCCCATTTTTTTAACTGATCGTACAAACATTTAAAAGATGGCAACTTCATCGTATGAATGATAACTTCAAGGGGACTTCTTGAGAAAATTAACACGTAGGAACTAAAGCTAAATGACAGATTAAATGCAAATTATACTACTAATGCCTACATATCATTACCAAAGGAAGATGACTAAAGCAGAGGTTAATAGCAACCTCACGGAAGTTGGTCTTGGTGTTTGAGTACAGCCTCTTCCAGCCATCCAGTATCAATTTGGGGGCAGTAGATCGAAAGGATTCTTAGGTTTGGGCTTTGGAGCCTCCTCTTCTGCACCAGTTTCTGGCTTGGGCTTTGCTGGCTCCTCCTTTTTGGTTTCTTTTTTGGATTCATCCTTAGGCTTTGATTTAGCAGATTCTTTTGGCTAAGATGGCTTCTTTGTAAAAAGCCTAAAAGCCAGGACAGGCTCAGTCTGATTCACCATGCTTCCAGAAGTATCTTTACACATGAGGGAACTCAGAGGTAAAGCTCTTAATCATCAGTTGACTGAAGCCCACATAATTTGTATGGTGTAACAATGTCAGCCAGGATCACGGAATGCCCAACCATGAAAGTTTTTTGAGGCAAGACTAGTGTTTAAAGCACCCAGTTCTCTCTTCAATGAAGAAGTTGCAGCTACCTCGGTCTTCATACAAAAGTTATACACATCAGATATGGCCCATATAGGCAGTGCATAGTGATGCTGGGATTATGAGAATTTAGAATTTTTATGTAGGATATACATAGCCTGCATTAATTTTTATTTTACATTAAGCTTGGTTATCATTTAGATGCCAAAAAAGAATTAAAACAATTCCATAATAACATAAGATGTAATTCAACAGAGGACGGAATACTGCACGTCCAATTCCAGGTCTATAAAATGCTAGAATATTAGCAACAATCTCAAATGATGCAAAATCAATCCACTGCTGTATGTGGACCTGAAAATTTAAGCATATGTAACAATAAGCATCATAACACACGCACATGCAGAAAGAGAGAACACCATGCAGAAAGTCCCTGGTCTTACCATAACGTGCTGTAGCATTGCTCTCAAATACTGGACCATAAGGTGTTTCCAACACAGGAACCTACAAGGATAATAGATTTATTATTAAAGCGTTTTATAATACTAATATACGATAGTAGTATAGATTACCACAAATTCCACAATATAGAACAATACCTTCCAATAGGGTTCATCTTGAGATACCAATCTCAAAATTTGGGGCCAGTTTGACTTTCTCATGCATGTACTCCGCAGCAATGGCCGATGAAAATCTTGTAAGAATTTTTTTTGTCTTCCCAGCATGCAAGGTCTGAAACAGTGCCGGCTGAACAGTGGAGCAAGAAATGCGGTCGTCTAAGGCCCCAAGTAAAAAAAGGCCCCTAAATTTTATCTAATAAGGTTATTCATAATCAATAAATAAAATAATATTTTTTTACCAAATGAAAAACAAATAAAAATAGAGAAAAATGCAATATCCACAATATTTTTTACAATACTTTTACAATTATGCTAAATAGTAGATTATTATATCTTGTTATTGATGGCAAAAAAATAATTATAGTGATATTTTCAAAGAGAAAAAAGAAAAAGCAACTTAAAACCTAGGATTTATTGTAAAAAAATATTGTGAATGTTGTACTTCTAAAAAAATAAGAATAATAATAAGAGTTTAATTAGCAAACTTTTACTAGTTCTCATCTAAATCCACCACTAACACCATTTTTTTACTTACTATTATCAATCTACCATATCAACAAGTATGAAAAATTCTGTCAAATTTTTTCTGTTTATAAAATTTCTAAAAAAAAAAAAAAAATTCTACGTAGTTTTGTTAATTAGTAGTAATTTTGCATCTAAAACAAGATAATCAATTTTTGCTTTAGGTCCCCAAATATATTAAGCCGCCCCTGGTCTGAAATATAGATCATACAGCCCTATTAGCAAAGAATGATCACCAAATACATTGAATCCAGAACAAAAAAGATTTATAAATTGTGATGGATTAATGGATTCAACAACGATTTCCTGACAGTTGCATATGCACTCATGGGATGGTCACAATTATCATCATCCAATGCAACCTTCAATAAAAAAAATAATAGAAAAAAATGATGTGATCCAGTGATTCTTTGGCAACCAAAATAAAGAACATTGATTGTGCTCAAAGGAAAATGTGCCACAGTTGAGCCAGTCTCCCCCTGCCTTTAACACTAGGAACCAGAGGATTTGTTGTGCTAGTACACCCAAAGAGGAACAAAATTCTCTCTCTCTCTCTCTCTCTCTCTTCTCTTGTGGGACAGGAAAGTGCCACTTAAGCCAGATCTCATGGCATATCAGAACCATCAAATTCAGTATTCCTAGTCCTAAATTGGGTTAGAAATCAGAATACTAAACAATTTCAAAGCAGAAGGTTTGTTTTTTGAAAAATACAATCAAAAAAATTTTATAAGTGCCAAAATAAAAGGCTATAATATATTTTTTGAAAAATTATGGTCTGACATTCCAAATAGTCCCCCTTAAAAACCTCCAACGAAATAGTCCCTTTTAAAAGCCAAATGGGAATCCCTAGTGGTATGAACATTAGCATCAGTCACTGCAATCCCCAAAGATGTAGGAGTTGGTTGCTGAAGAAAACCACTGCCAGGTTGACAGGTGTCATAGAATTATTAGCACCATCTAGGGAGGACTCCATCATCGTGGCACCATCAGCAAAAGACAGATCAATACTAGGTTGTGGAGACAAATTTGGAAACACATTCCACATGGTACCTGACAGATTAGGGACAACACTAGAGCCTGCCATGTCACAATGTGACAGAAAATCAGTAACCGCACCTAGTACAGATCGTCATAACTTTACTATTGGTAACCACTCCCTGAAGAAAACTGTAAACGGAATGAGGCTTTTCATCCATCCCCAGCTGAATCAGTGCAGCGGAAGCAACAATCTGCAAACTTTGCACCATGGACATGATAGTCTCTTTGTAAAATGGACGATCCATATAATGTTGGCCAGGCAAGTTACAAAAGACCATCACATTAAAACGTGAACCAAAACAGAAAATATGGACAGAACGGACGAACATGAACAGAATGCAGAGGTGCAGGATACAAATAATGGGGAAATTGATGGTGGACTTGAACACACACAAAAATAAAAAATAAAAAAATCTAAAGAACGAGAAGGAAGAAGAAAATTCTGAAGGAGAAAATTTAATAATGAGTAGGCTGAAAGTGGCTGTCAGACACAAACCAAGGGAAAAACAATATTAGAATGGCAAAAGAGGTATTAAACAGACAAGCACATGATATTAAGAAAAAATATTAGGATCTTGAAGGATGTACATGGTTCAAGTAAGTAAAGACAGAATACTTGATGTAAAAGAGATTAGAAATTCAAAAGATTAATGAAAGGGAAGACAGAATTGACATGATTTAAAAGAAAATAGATTCAAAAGACTAAGGAAAACAGAAAATATGAAAAGAGCAGATAAATAGGGAAACAAAGGGAATAAGATCAAATATAAATAAGAAGAGGACAGAAATTCAAACAGAAACAAAAACAGTGACAGGGAAACAAGCTGAAACACAAATAATCCACAGAAAAGCAAACCCAGAGAAGATGAACAAGAAACAAACGAATAACGGAGGGATGAATCAACTATGGATTCACTATCAATCCTTACTTGCCAGAGGCATTGAAGGGATGAATAGACTTGTAAAGAGACAAATTTGAAATGAAATGAATGCTAACTATCAAGGCCAATGAAATGAAATGAAATCGTAATTAGTTCTTCTATAAAAGTCTAGTACTTCCACACTCTAAAGACAAAATTTTACTTTTCCCCACCAATTTTCTGGGCAACCAAAAACATCTTTACCACAATGAAATTGCCAAAAGAGAAAATACCCATAACAGATTTTTTTATTTCATTCGTAGAATTGAGATGCACCAGAGCCATGTTTTCAAAGAAAAAACATTTCTCTCAGATAAGATCTGAGCACCAAAAAACAAAACCTTTAAAAGAACTTAATTGAAAAATGACTTATTTTGATTCAAAGTAAATCATTCTCGGAAAATTGAAAGTTTTCTATAGAATCATTTTCTGTATAAACAAACAGATTTCGTGTATATAGAGAGACCTAAGGATTTCCTTAAAAAAAAACTTTTCTAACCTTTAGTCAACCATTCAAACAACTAATAAAATCCAATTTTAGCTCACCTAATTCCACGCACATAACTACCTAGAAGAAATTCATAGTTTCAAATCAAAATCGCATAAATTCAACTTTATAAAAAGAAATCAACCCAAAAACGCAAAGAACCCACTAAATAAGTAAACATCAAATACTAAACAAATCTCAGCAACAAGTGAAACAGTTTCTCTATGAAACTTGACCTAGAAGATGGAGGTGGTGTTGAAAGAGAGCTTTACTGGGAATTATGTTAATTTTCTGGCAATGGACAGAAACGGTTGCTTAATGATAGGGGTAGCCCCTATTAATGGAAAGATGAGGGAGAGTCGTTTGAGATGGTTTGGTCCCAAAATAACAATCTTTAGAGGATCACCAAAATTAATGGATGAGGAAAGGAAAGTCTATAGTCTTACCATAACACTCTATAACATTGCTCTCAAATACTAGACCATCACGTGTTTCCACTTTCCACCATAGGAACCTACAAGAATAAAAGATTTATTAGGAAAGCCTTTTATAAAATTAGCATGCAATTAGTAGAGTATAGATTACCACAAATTTTCCAATATAGAACTATACCTTCCCAGGAGGTTTCATCTTGATAAACTCAGGAGGTTTATTAGAGACACCCATCTCAAAATTTTTGGCTACTTCAACTTTCACAGTAGTGTATTCCGAATAGTGATGAGTGTCTTGTACGAATTTTTCTCTGTCTTCATTGCATGCAAGATTTGCAATATTTATCATACAGCCTTATAGATCACCAAATGCATTCAATCCAGAAACAAACAAGATTAATCAACTGTGATGGATGTAGTTGCATATGCACACTAGTAATTTTCAAAATTATAACCATCCAAATGCAGCCTTTAATTGGGGAAAAAAGAGAGTAATACAATTCTATCGAAACCAAAATAAAAACAGTCTACAGAAAATGTGTCACGGTTGAGCCATTCTCCACTGGCCTTAACACCCAGAAACAGAGGACTTGGTGTGGTAGCACACCCAGATAACAGCAAAATTATTTCCCTTAATTATTATTATTTTTAATTGGAAAGTTAGACAAGCACCCAAAACATGATCCACACCACACATTCATTCATGTGGAACAAGTATGAACTGACACTTGAGCCAGACCTCATTGGCATATCAGAACCATCAAATTCAGTATTCTTATGTCCTTAATTGGGTCAAAATACTAAACAATTTCAGATCAAAACATTTATAATAAAAAAATAATAATTAAAAAAAAAGAAAAATATTTTGATCTGAAATGCAAAACTTTAAGAACTTCAAAAATTGAAATTGACACCAAGCAAGCAGCAGAATATGCAAAGCAATCAGATTTGTAACCAATTTTATAGAAATTGCTAGTTAACAAGGCTAACAAAAAGAGGACATAATTAGCCAGATTCAATAAAAGTCTAGTGCCTTCAGATCCAAAAACAAAACTTTTCTTTTCCCAAACAGTTTTCTGGCCAACCAAACACATCTCTACCACACAAAAAAATAATAATAATAAAAAAAAATCCAAAAAAAAAAAAAAAAAAACTATAACAGGTTACATACACACACAGAATCGAGACAGGCCACAGCCATGGCTTCACAGAAACACGTTTCGCTCCGACCGATCTCAGATCTGAACACCAAAAAAACAAAATCGATAATAAAATCGAAACTTAAAAAGAATTGAATTGAAAAGTAACGCGTTTGATTCAAAAGCAAAACATTTTCGGAAAATCGAAGACTTTCTATGGAATTATTTTCTGTAAAAACAAACAAATCTTTCCAACTTTTAGTTAACCATTCAAATTAGCAAATAAGATCCAATTTCGCCTCTACTAACTCCACGCACATAACGACCGAAAAGAAATTCATAGTTTCAAATCAAAATCGCATAAATTCATAGTTACAAAAAGGAAATCAACCCAAAAAAAAAAAAAAACACACACACACACTGAATAAGCAAACATAAGAGACAGATACTAACGTGAAACCCGATGATACTGGAATTCCAAGTTGACTCGGTGGAAATAAGTATTACCGAGTTTTTGAGGGCAGAGATTCATAAGGTTGTGGGGCCCGTAACTTGGACTTTTCAAAACTTTTGGGAACCTCGTTAAAGACACAGATACTAACGTACAAAATGAACTTCCCTTTTGTCGTCGCTGTGATGTCATGCTACTTTGTCTTTTTTTTTTTTTTTTTGCTGAATGATGTTGCTACTTTGTCCCGAAGTTGGGAACACGTTGTAGTATTACTGTTTTCATATAATTATTCTTCTTTAAAATATCAACAACTTTAACGGTATTGACTTTGACTATTGGGTTTGCAAATTACAATTACCAAACAACCGATTATAAAAGTTAATAAAATATTTATTTATGGGTAGTTGAAACTTACTGTTTATTATCGCATCATTTTGTAAAGATTCTATGGTAAAAGTTGTAGTGTATTTAGGATTTTTCGAAAATATTATAATTTCATTTTAAAATGAGTCATGTCATTAATATATAAATTACTGCAATTAGGATCAGATAAAATAAAACGTGTCCTAGTTTAATATCCAGACGTGGAATATGGGATAATGAATTGGCCAATCAGAACAGTTCATAGAATAGTGAAATTACACATATGCCCAATTCCAATTACTCATTCAGAGAGAGAATTCCAAGAATTCCAACACAGTACAGGGGAAAAAAGGAAATTGCAAACCTCATACACACCCTTCAAAATATATAAGAGAAGTATATTATTGACAAAACCTCAATAATATTTTTACAACACTTTCATAATAAATTTTAAATAATAAATTATTATAAGTTGTCATTAATGAATAAAAAAATAAATTTCAGTAATACATTTTATAATTTGTTGTGAAAATATTTTAAAAATATTATGACTTACCACTTCCCATCAAATAAAGTAATAAACCATCCTTAAAAAAATACTAATAAACAGCGCCAAATATGGGAACTCGACTTAGAAACTTCTATTAATTGTTACTTAAATACAAAATTAAAGGCATAGTGGCAGCTAGTGAAGTTGGATCATAGCTATTTTGCCGCTGATGGTGCCGCCATCATTATCACCGGCGACATCGAAACGGACTTCCCCAGCGAATTGGCCGCCCATTGTATCATCGACAATGGCATGAACTTCGCTAGCAATTTGGCCGCTGATGGTTTCGCCCCCATTATCACCATCACCACCGACAAAGTTGGCACGCCCAGTAGTTTGGACACGGCGACCACCTCTGCGATTACGTTTCCACTCTTCTATATACAAAAGTAGAAAAACAACGAGGACCAGTACATATAACGCTTTCCCAGCAACTTCAAGATGCAATAGCATTTTTTCTTCCCTGTTACCAAGTAAAAAACAAATTGTATTAATTATTCAAAACAAAACAAAAAGATTAACCATAGCTCTATTGTTCTGTTTATTACCCGCTATAAGGAGGAGAGGAGTATGAAAGCTTGGGCACAGATCGTCTCATTCCAATTTGTTTTGATGAATTTAGAAGACGGGGCTTAGCGTAGAAGCTAATTAAGCTGCACAATCTATCAGAGCGAGAGGGAGAGAGGTATCTCAGAATTTAATTAAAGCGAAATTTATAGCAGTCTTAAATGGAGGATTGTGTCCCATCAAAAGAAACACTGAGGATCCTTTTCAGTTGCGCGCGGTCGGCGGACTCAGCACAACTAAAATTTATGGAGAAAGTAAAAAAGTCATTCAAGCCGACTATTTTTTTGAGAAACCACCCAAGCCGACTTGATTCATCGATCCCAGCCTTTCATTTAAGCACCTCGTGATTTACGAAAAGAAAAAAAAAAAAAAATTATCCAAGCCGTTCGTTTACTTCAACGGATTAGAAAAACGCCACTATAGAGTACCTATAGTGGTGTTTTATATAAAACGCTACTATAGGCACTAAAAAAACGCCACTATAGAGTTCGTTTTCCAGCCCATAGTCGAGTTTGGCAAACTCGACTTTCAAAAGAAGTCTAACTTACAAAATAACTTTGAACACATGCCACGCGCCTAATTTTTTCCCAAAAATAGGCTGTTTGGCAATTTTTCTCCCGAAAGAGAGAACAAGCAATGGCATTGCATGTAGGAACAATACACGTCCCTTTACAATAAGATCATCTAATTCTAGGATAGTCGTCCATAGCACAAAGACATGGACGACCAGATAAAACTGGGTGAATCCTACAAGAACTTCTCATAAAAATTTTTATGATCTGACCATGATGTGTGTAGGGCCGGGAAACTTATGATCCGGCCCACGCACTATCCGGGCTCAGGGCCCGTGCCGAGGAGGTAGTATGCCGAGAACGAGTGATCAAAGGCCGAGGGGTTAAGGGGAACAGCTGAGGACGACCCTGTCCTCGGCACTCCAGGGCTCTGATGAGAAGAGCAACGTCTTAGTGAAGGCCGCCCCCGAATAATCTCCTGAAGGGGATGTGAGTGGAATAGGGCCCACATGGGGGGGTGCAAAATAGGTTCAAGAAAAATACGTCCCCTCCACATTAAATGCACTGGCCAATGTTCTGATCATATTAATGAGAGAAGACGCTTGGACGGTTTAACCTTGATCCTCACGACTAAACAGAAAAGTAAGAGGGAACAGCTAATGGGACAGGTACAGGACTAAGTACCTGCCTGACCTACAAGTGGATGGCTAGGATCAACTAAGAAGGACTATATAATGTAAAAGTGAGTGTGCAAAGAGGGGGCTGGGAAAAATGGCCAAAAACTAGAGCCTCCCAGCCCGCCTCCAGGAGAAAGACTCCTAAGGCGAAGACGACCTAACCATGTATGCATATCACGTAAACCCCACCGTTTGGCGACCAAGGCCTAACCTTTCAAACCCACGCTCTACAAATGATATTGTTTGGGCATTTTTACGTGCGAACCCAACACTGTTATGGTCCGCCACAAATCGTGTCCTTACAATTGGCGCCGTCTGTGGGAAGGCTTGTGTCTTGGCACTGGTGGTGGGTAGATACCATCCTTCACATCATTTTCAGTAGTTGGATATAGTGTTTTAAAGTAAAGTCCCACTAGGGGCTACGTTTCTTTACTAGAGGCTGCACTTTGTAGCGTCGATAGCACGGATGGTTCCAGGGGCTGGTCCCTTTAAACCAAGATCCTACGCCATAGCCGAGGGGATAATTCCCCCAACTACTTATCAAAACTGAGTTTTGGACAGAACCAAGGCATTGCATGGTCCTCGGACTCAAGCCTATGGGGAAATCAACTACTTTGATGAGAAAACTGAGTTTTGGACAGAACCAAGGCATTGCATGGTCCTCGGACTCAAGCCTATGGGGAAACCAACTACTTTGATGAGAAAACTGAGTTTTGGACAGAACCAAGGCATTGTATGGTCCTCGGACTCAAGCCTATGGGGAAACCAACTACTTGGATGAGAAAACTGAGTTTTGGACAGAACCAAGGCATTGCATGGTCCTCGGACTCAAGCCTATGGGAAACCAACTACTTGGATGAGAAAACTGAGTTTTGGACAGAATCAAGGCATTGCATGGTCCTCGGACTCAAGCCTATGGGGAAACCAACTACTTGGATGAGAAAACTGGGTTTTGGACAGAACCAAGGCATTGCATGGTCCTCGGACTCAAGCCTATGGGGAAACCAACTACTTGGATGAGAAAACTGGGTTTTGGACAACCAAGGCATTGCATGGTCTCGGACTCAAGCCTATGGACCCCATACTCCATTGCATGGACTCAAGCCTATGGGGAAACCAACTACTTGGATGAGAAATGAGTTTTGGACAGAACAAGGCATTGCATGGTCCTACTCAAGCCTATGGGATACTTGGAGGGTTTTGGACAGAACCAAGGCATTGTATGGTCCTCGGACTCAAGCCTATGGGGAAACCAACTACTTGGATGAGAAAACTGATTTTTGGACAGAACCAAGGCATTGCATGGTCCTCGGACTCAAGCCTATGGGGAAACCAACTACTTGGATGAGAAAACTGGGTTTTGGACAGAACCAAGGCATTGCATGGTCCTCGAATCATGCAATATTCATACATGGGGAAAAACAACCACTTTCAGGGAACCTGGGCACTAAGCAGGACTTCGTAGCTACACGTGATATCTAAAATGATACTTATATCTTAGTTGAATGAGGGTTAGAAATGAGTCTAAAGGTTCTCCGGGTGCAAATAAGCTAGGGTCTTGAAGTATGATGTTAAATGTATCGCATACACAGATATTCGTACATGTTAAGATGAATTAGTGCACGATTCATAAACAATATTAAGTATCAGCGAGGACAATTATCAAGTAACCAGAAGGAAAAAGGAATGAAAAGATTTCATATATACATGTCCTTACAGTTTCAAATTATCAACAGATTAGAAAGTTTTCAAAATAAAAAGAAGCAAGTTGATCGTTAAACTAGAAATAAATACAAAAGCCTAGCCGAGATTTCTACTTTTTTAGTTTTGCGTCGGCCACGTCCTGGGAAGAAGGAACGGGATCAGCTTCGACGCCCTGGAGGATAGTCCCTTCTGGGGAAGGCTGAACAGGGTTAGCGTTGGTACTCTGGGGAACCACAGTAAGGGGAACTGCCTGTGGCGGCTGGGCAAGTATGGCTGGCTCCTCAGTACTAGATACCTGAATGCCAACCATGGGCTCAGTAACCTCTCTGGATGCCTCAGGACCCATACGCCGAGATATTTCTATCCCATCCTGAAGTTCTCCCTCTTTGAGTATCTGGCCAGAAGAACCGCTGACCTGTAAGTCTTCCGACGGGGTGACCCCTTCCTCAGGTTTGACATCCATAGTCACGGAGCTGGTAGAAGTGGCCTCGCGGATGGCAGTAGGGTAGAATATATTCTCTGCCTTCCACAAATCAGATGAAACATCTACCCCAGCTTGCTTCAATGCCTCTTCCCAAACCTGGGAGTAATATAACCTGCACACTCCAGGAATCTGGGCTTTAAGGATGGCTTGGGTTTCGGTCACCCCTGCATTATAACCAACATCCTCGGCCGTTTCCTTGGCAATCTCTGCCTCGGTTCTGGCAAACTCGGCCTTCTTCTTAGCCCTTTGGGCTTCATCACGGGCGTATTCCGCCACCCCTTTGTCATGCACGGCCGCGGCTAGTTGCTTATTTAAACCCTCGATCAGATCTTTGGCTATTCGCAACTGATCCTCGGCTTCAAGTACGCGCTTTGTTTGGTCCTCGGCCTGTTTTTGGGCGCTAGCTAGGCTCGCCGAAACGTTATTCCTCTCGCGGATAGTTATTGTTAAGTCAGCCTTGACTTTGGCGAGTTCATCCTCAGAGGCTTCAAGAGTCTTCGAGGCCGTTATGCGCTTTTTGCGTTCGTTCTCGGCCGCCTTACTCCTGTTATTCACCTCTTCCTCCATTCTATAGGTTGCCTGGAGAGCCTGGCAAGGGAGATGAGCGTGTAGTTAGTGACAAACCAGTGGCAAGAGTTAATAAGGTTTTAGGTTTCGAGAAATCTTATCATGCCCAGGTACCTCTTAGTACTGAGGAAGACCTCCTGCATCCTCATTTTCTTTAGTTCATCCATGTCATTAGGGAGTAGCATGGTTCTCCCTAACGCGTCTGCCATGTAGCCACCCTCGCCATCTCCAAGGTCCCTCAGGGATGCCGTTTCCAGTAGTGGACCCCCGTGAATCATTGGGGCAGGAAGCCAGGCACTTGGCAGGGACTGGGCCTCTATCCCCTTTCCCTTGCTTTGGGTGGATTGGGCTTCAGCTTCTTTGCCCTTGCTCTAGTGTCCAATCTTCAGTTGTTTGGTGCGCGGGGCCTCCTCCTTCTCCTTGGGAGGTTGGGATTTTCCCCCGTCCATGACTCCCTTACCCTTGGGACTCCTCTTTCTCTTTGGGTCAGTGCCTTCAGGTCGAGGAGGCCGAGTTGGTTGGGAGGAAGCAGGAAGTGCGGGGTGGGGGGATTGTGGCTATGACTTGGTGGAAGATGACCTGGTCTAGATAGTCAGAGGCCGAGGTGGTGGGGAAGGAGCTTCGGGTTGTGGTGTTCCCTGCATATCCTTCCCAGGTTGGTCCTCGAGGAGTTCGAGAAGGGGGGTCAGTGGTATTCTCTTGACTCCCATCTCGGCTTGAGAAGAGGTGCCTACTGACGATAATTCCGCCTCGGACAAGCCTGGGTCACCTAGGTCACCAAAAGGATCCTCGGATTGGAGGGCTTGGTCAAATACCCCAAAACCTTCCTCGGACCGATCTTGCTCGCCTTCGTCCTTTGCTACTTGATAAGACGAGGAGGGGCCCACCTGTGGGGTGTTCTCAGGGACAGCTGGTTCCTGGGAGATTAAAAACCCCGTCTCAACCACGGTAATTTTTGGAAGCAAAGGGCGGCTGGCGCTGATCACGTGCATTGCGTCCGCAAATGACTTCTGAACAGGGGGTACCCTAATATCTTGTGAACAGCTCGAACTTGACCATCTCTGTCATTTACAAAAACTGCTGCTTGTAAAATGGTCTCCAAGTCCGCCCGATTGACTAAGTGAAAATGTCGTGTGTAGGCGTGTAGATCTACAAAAAGACAAACACATATGCATGGTTAGTTACCGAACAAACTTTAGATTAGAATGGCGTAAAGGGTCATCTCCCTTCCATTCCCAGTACCCCACCTGGTTCTCCTTCTACTATGGGGCACGGGTCGCCATCGTGCCATTCCCCAGAGACGATAAGGAAATCCTTGTTCAGTCCCTTATTGGAGTCAGGGAGGCACTGGATTAACCGAACCCTTTCGTCCCTCGATTTCAGGTAGTAGGTTTTCCCCTTCAATTTTTGGAGGTTATAGCACCAGTTCACGTCATGATGGGTCAATCTTAACCCCATCTTCTCATTTAAGGCGTCCACGCAACCCAGAATCCTCAAAACGTTACCGGCGCACTGGGTGGGGGCTAAACGGAAATGCCTGAGGTAACCCCTCGTCACTGGCCCCATAGGGATTCTCATACCTCCCTCTACAAAGGCGAGGACGGGAATTACTACTGCGCCCGTTTCCCTCTTGTAGTGCCATTCCCCCATCTTACAGTGCTTCAAACTTACGTTGGGGGGAATCCTATAATCGAAGATGAACTTATTCATCACCTCTTCAGTATCGACTAATTTCCTCAGTCTCAATTTAGTCATCTTTGTGATTTACTAAACAAACCCAACCCGCGACGAGAAAGAAAATGGAGCCAAAAAGAAATAAACCCAGAAAAGAGAAAGCACGAGTTAATGGAGGTAGGGAACTTACACAAAAGAAGAAAGACGCTTCGAATAGGCTTTTTGTGCTGGAGATAGACTTGAATTTGGATGAAAATCCAGGTGAACCCAGAATATACGTGCTAGAGCTCTTAAGTGCAAAACTGAAGAGACAGATCCTTTCCAAAAAATCTCTTATACTTTCTAGGGTAACTGCACAAGTTTTCCCGCCCATAATGACCAAGGGATCACGACCGTTCGATCTTCATCATACCGTTGAACGTGGGAAACACAAAACCGCCCGCATTTAATGAGGCCACGTTTCGCCTTTCAAGGGCTCTAGGAACGTATCTAGGGCAGATAAAAAGTCTCAGGAACCGATAGGTGACAAGAATGGACAGGCATTAGCAGATATGTGATGTCATCAAAACCCCCCTATCCATCCGAGGAGTCGGATAGTAGGATTTTGAGGGGCTATTGTAGGGCCGGGAAACTTATGATCCGGCCCACGCACTATCCGGGCTCAGGGCCCGTGCCGAGGAGGTAGTGTGCCGAGGACGAGTGATCAAAAGCCGAGGGGTTAAGGGGAACAGCTGAGGACGATCTTGTCCTCGACACTCCAGGGCTCTGATGAGAAGAGCAACGTCTTAGTGAAGGCCGCCCCCGAATAATCCCCTGAAGGGGATGTGAGTGGAATAGGGCCCACATGGGAGGGGTGCAAAATAGGTTCAAGGAAAATACGTCCCCTCCACATTAAATGCACTGGCCAATGTTCTGATCATATTAATGAGAGAAGACGCTTGGACGGTGTAACCTTGATCCTCACGACTAAACAGAAAAGTAAGAGGGGACAGCTGATGGGACAGGTACAGGACTAAGTATCTGCCTGACCTACAAGTGGATGGCTAGGATCAACCAAGAAGGACTATATAATGTAAAAGTGAGTGTGCAAAGAGGGGGCTGGGAAAAATGGCCAAAAACCAGAGCCTACCAGCCCGCCTCCAGGAGAAAGACTCCTAAGGCGAAGACGACCTAACCATGTATGCATATCATGTAAAACCCACCGTTTGGCGATCAAGGCCTAACCTTTCAAACCCACGCTCTACAATTGATGTTGTTTGGGCCTTTTTACGTGCGAACCCAACACTGTTACGGTCCGCCACGAATCGTGTCCTTACAATGTGCTACTCTTAAAACGTGGAGAAAATTCCCCGTAATCTGCTCCATGTACCCTATTTATCCACTTTCTCCATTAACTACTCACATCCCCCATAATGGTGGTGGATCCGAACAAGTAAATCCACTTCAAACTCCCTATAACAAGTCTCATTCACTCGAGGTAACTTTTTCACCATTCACTATTTCCCATCCCTGTGTTCTAAAAAGAAAATTGACTTAACCGTTGGAGGGTTCTTGGCCGAGTTGCACCAGTTACCCTCGATAGTTCTTTCTTTCTTTTTAGGACCTACAGCCATCACCATAACCCAAAGCATTCCAGCTTATTGATTTTCGTGCATCATCAGTTGGCGTCGTCTGTGGGAACGTGAAAAAATTTCTAAGTGTTAACTTCTTTGCTTTCCAAGACAAACATGTTGCATGGTTCGGACTAAGTCGATGGCCACCAATCCAGGATACCAGGAGAGTGGGAACACCTCCAGTCACCCAAACCATGCACTAGCACCCCCAATGACCATCCAACAACAATTGCAGTCCATGGCAACTACGATGGCAGAATTGATGCAACAGAACTAGGAGTTAACTAGAGAAGTTAATAGATAGTGTCAGCATCAATGTGGTGAAGAACGGGGACAAAATTCAGAAAATGAAGGGGCTGAGAACAATGCTAAAAGAGATCAGTCCAAAGGTACCGTTACTCGTAGGGTACCACATTTGGTGAAGGAGATGGATCAGATGAAAATAGCCATGAAAGAAATGAAAGATTCCATGAGGAGAGCAAATCATTTGGATGACCTCGTCCAAATGACTGATTCCCCCTTCATTGCGTCCATCACGAGTTACCCTTTGCCTTCCTAATTCAAAATGCCTACCCTAGACTCATATGATGGGAAGTGTGATCCTTGTGATCACATTGCCACATTCAAGACAACCATACATCTTCAAGGTGTACCAGATGAAATCATGTGTAGAGAATTTCCTACCACATTAAAAGGCCCGGCCAGGGTATAGTTTCGGAAGTTACCACCAAACACCATAACCTCGTTTCAAGAGTTAAGCAAGTTGTTTGTTAATAACTTTGATGGAGGTCAGAGGCAAAAGTGTTCCTTGTCTAGTTTGCTAAGCATAGAGCAAGGAAAGAACGAGAACCTACATTCTTTTATTAGCCAATTTAACAGAAAAGCCCTATTGGTGGATGAGATGGATGACAAGATCCTCTTGGCAACTCTCTACAATGGAGTTAGTTTAGATTTGTTCATCCATAAGTTGTATGATCAGGAGCCACAGAGAGTTAGTTTAGATTTGTTCATCCATAAGTTGTATGATCAGGAGCCACAGACGATGGCTGAGTTGATACATTCAGCCCTAAGTTTCATCAATGCAAAAGATACGATTATTGCTAAGAAAAAGAAAAAAGGTGAATGACTGGAAATTTTTTATATACACCATCCAGAGCAAGGTCCTTATCCAAAGAAAGCCAAAGTAGGAGAGAAAAGGGATCACGACTGCAAGAAAGCAGGGGCATCCTCAGGAAGATACTCCAACTACACTCCCTTGAATACTCCACTTGACTTAGTGCTGATGCAGATCAAAGACGATCCATCCTTGAAATGGCCCGAGAGGATGAAAGGAGATCCTAGCAGGTGGAACAAAAGCAAGTACTGTCGTTTTCACCATGACCCTGGACATGATACGAACGAATGTTATGACTTGAAGTAGCAGATTGAGGCTCATGTTAAGCAAGGAAAGTTAAAAAAAAATTTCTTGGGTGAGACCACAAGGATGAGAGATAGTCAATGAAGTATAAAGCAGAAGAACTAGCACACCAACCGCTTGGAGAAATAAGGATGATTATAGGAGGCACATCAATAAGAAGCTCATCCAAAGCCAAGAAGACCTACTTGCAGGAAGTCCAGAATGTTCAGATATCTGGACAACCACCAAGGATGATCAAAGAAGTTGAACCGGCCATTATTTTCACAAACGAAAATGCAAGACAACTACACCATCCTCATGACGATGCAATTGTTATTACCTTGACGATTGCAAATTATACAACTAAAATGCTGTTATTGACAATGGAAGTTCAACAGACATCCTCTACTATCCAGCCTTCCAACAAATGAGGATTAACAAGAAATTACTTCAACCAGTGAGTGTGCCATTGATCAGGTTTGGAGGAATGAAGGTTCTGCCAATAGGCACTATCTCCTTGCCAGTCATGGTTGGTTCTTACCCACAACAAATCAATAAGGAAGTGAATTTCCTCATTGTAGATTGTTCATCCTTGTACAATGCCATCATTGGACGACCAAATTTGAATAGTTGGATGGCTGCAACGTCCACCTACCACTTGTCTGTCAAGTTCCCAACGGAGTATGTCATTGAGGAAGTATAAGGAGACCAGTTGACCACTAGAGAGTGTTACTTAGCAATGTTGGCCATGGATGAGCAGATACAGACAATGAACATAGAAGAGAGAAGAACATTGGCTGAGCCGATTGAGGTATTGGAAGTTCTACCCTTGAACGAGTCCAACCCGGAGAGATTCACCAGGATTGGGACCAATATGGGGGAGAAGACGAAGCAGGATCTCGTTGGGTTCCTCAAAAAGAGCACGGATGTTTTTGCTTGTAGTCATGAAGACATGTCTGGGATTGATCCAAGTGTGATTACTCATCATTTAAACGTGTCCCTGTCTTACAAGTCCGTTCGTCAGAAGAAGAGAGTGCTTGCCCCAGAACGAGATAATGACATCAAAGAAGAAGTTCATAAGTTAGTCACCACAAAGTTCATTCATGAAGTGTACTACCTTGATTAGCTAGCTAACGTAGTGATGGTCAAAAAGGCAAATGGAGAATGTGTGTGGATTTCATAAATTTAAATAAGGCATGCCCTAAGGATAGCTATCCTCTTCCACGCATTGATTAGTTGGTGGACTCAACAGTTGGACACTAGCTACTAAGCTTCATGGATGCATTCTCAGGGTACAACTAAATCAATATGGACGAGGCAAACTAGGAGAAAATGTCCTTCATCACAAGTCAAGGTTTGTTTTGTTACAAAGTGATGTCGTTTGGTTTGAAAAATGCAGGAGCTACCTACCAGAGGCTAGTCAATCATATGTTTCATCCGCAAATTAGGTGAAATGTTGAAGTTTATGTAGACGACATACTGGTCAAGAGCACAAGAGAGATGCAGCATCTGGACGATCTTCAAGAAACCTTTGATACACTTAGGAGATATAAAATGAAGCTGAATCCAAGCAAATATGCCTTTGGAGTTGCATCAGGGAAATTTCTTGATTTAATGGTTTCGCAAAGAGGAATTGAAGCAAATCCTGAAAAAATCCAAGCAATCCTAAACATAGAGCCCCCAAAGAATGTCAAGGATATCCAAAGCCTCACTAGACAAGTAGTTGCCCTTAACAGGTTTGTTTCAAAAGTTACTCACAAATGTTTACCGTTTTTCAGAGTATTAAGAAAAGCATTTAAATAGACAGATGAGTGCCAACAAGCATTTGAAGATCTGAAGGCTTATTTTGCTTCAACTCTATTGCTGAGCCCATCCAAACCAAGTGAAGAGTTGTATATCTACCTGGTGGCGGTGTCCCTTCATGCGAGGAGTTTGGCCTTGATCAGAGAAGAAGGGAAGGTACAAAAGCCTGTCTACTACACTAGCAAAACTTTAAAAGGAGCTAAAGGACGATATCTGCAAATAGAAAAGATAGAATTTTCATTGGTGATAGCAACAAGGAAGCTTAGGCCTTATTTTCAATCTCATATAATTAACGTCCTAACAAATCACCTGCTAAAGAAGGCCATGAACAAGCTAAAGGCCACTGGATGACTGATCTAGTAGGCAGTGGAACTTAGTAAATTTGACGTGCGGTAAAGATCAAAAGATGTAATAAAAGCTCAAGTCCTTGCAGACTTCATTGCAGAATTCACTTCTGATAGTGGGCAGCAAAGTGGAGACCAAGGGCAAAACAGCGGGTCATTCGTGTAGATGGCTCGCCCACACAGCATGCAGGAGGAATTGGGATAGTTTTAAGCTCATCAGAAGGAAATCATTTGGAGTATGTAGTCCATCTACAGTTTCAAACAACCAATAATTAAGTAGAATATAAAGCCCTACTCTAGGGCTTGGAGTTAGCTAAATCACTTGGAGCGGATTCAGTCGTCATCCAAGGAGACTTACAGTTAGTGATAGGCTAGGTGAATGGAACGTGTGAAGCTAAGGAAGAACATATGAAGAGATATTTTGACAAAGTTAAACAATGAATTAAAGGCTTCATAACAACCCAGTTTCAATAGATACCAAGGGAAAATGCAAAAGCTGACGTCTTAGCTAAGACGGCATCAGCAGACCAGATAATAGGTGATTAAGTCAAAGTCTAGTATATCTCAAGTATTGATATTCCAGAAGTGAATCAGAGATGGAGTAGCTAACTGGACCACTCCAATTGTGTCTTATCTCAAAGACGAGCTCCTCCTATAGGATAAAAAAGAAGCAAGGAAGCTAACAATCAAAGTAGCGAAGTTCGTCCTTATGGATGAGGTGTTGTATAAAAGGGATTTCTCTCAACCCTATTTGAGGTGTTTAACTCTAGACGAGTCCCATTACATCTTAAGGGACGTTCACAAAGGAGCCTGTGGAAATCATTCAGGGACTAGATCCCTCATCTACAAGATAGTCTGTGCAGGATATCACTGGTCATCCATGCAAGCAGATACCAAAGCCTATGTTAGAGTGAGCGATAAGTGTCAATGCTACAGTAATATGCCTAGACAACCATCAAAGTACCTCACTCCAATGGTGACCCCTTGACCCTTTGCTCAGTGGGGGTTGGACATCCTTGGTCCCTTTCCCATGGGGACAACACAAATGAAGTTATTGGTGGTAGGGCTTGATTATTTTACCAAATGGGTGGAAGTAGAGCCATTGGCAAAAATTACCAAACGGAACATCAGAAGCTTTTTCTAAAAAAAACATTATCTGTCGCTTCGGAATCCCCAAGGTGCAACTCTTAAACAACAGACACCAGTTTGACAATACACCCTTTAGAAAGTTTTGCGAGCAATTAAGGATCAGGAATCACTACTCTTCACCTTCCCACCCGCAGGCTAACGGACAAGTTGAAATTGCAAACTGATCCTTGCTAAAGATCATCAAGACTCGGCCTGAGGGGGCAAAAGGGACATGGCCAGATGAATTACCCAGCGTCCTTTGGGCATATAGGACTGTTAGAAACATATTTTATATAATTGGTTGATCCTTTGACAAAATGCACTTTACTTATAATTAAGTAGATCTATGATGGGTTTAGTACTTCAAAGAACATGTTGTTCAAGCCAAGTATTAAAGTCATGAAAATTGAACCAAGAAATAAGTGAAGAAAATTTGTTCATTAAAGCTCGACAAAAACAGTGTCTATCGAGACTTAAAAATGAAGCTCGACAGAAGCTGAATCTGTCGAGATCTACGAAATCAGAATTTCCAGATCTGATTTTTGGCTCATGCTGACATGCATGTGTAGGGTTTCTTTTCTCACAATCCTAAACATATATAAGGCTTATTTTAAAGGCCATTATACATGGAGAACACGTGCAGAAAGTGACCTAGTATTTTATTCTCTCTACAAAAAGTTATTGCATCTTTGCACCTTAGGGTTTTGTAACCAAGTGCTTCTTGATCTTCATTGTTGATGAAGTGAAGAACTTTGCAGCCAACAACATCTTCTTCAAGTTGCTGGAGTTAGTCACGTACTGAGATTCTTGCAAAAGGGTGGCGTTTATATATTGAAGAGTTCAGAGGTTCTTAGATGGTAGAAAATTTCTGCTGTAAGTTCATCTACTAAAATAAACAATTATAACAGTCTACTTACAACAAATTAGTGCATTTAGACTCTCTATTATAACCTCAAAAAACGTCTTGTTTGCCTTCCCACCACAATGACCCTGGAAGTTCTAATATCCACATGAACATCCTCCATGAGTGAACCTCATCCACAACCAAAACTTCAAACAATGACACCTTCGAGGAGAAACTCTAAAAAATATCTCATATGGAGAAAACACTTTGTAAAAAGGAATTTAGAATTCTTTTGACTCAATAAAAGTTTGTACTTAGAGTAATTAACATTGATACAACAACCTCTCTAGTCTCTCCTCTCAATTTCAAAAATAAGGGTTGGTTTTATATAGGGAATCATTAGGTTAATTTGTTTGGCTTCAAGGTTAGTGTAATGTTTGCTGCAATAAGTATCGAGTGAGAATTTTTTTGCTCGAGCGAAACTCTGTAAGAGAACCATTGTGACAACTTTGAATGACTATATCTCATTCATTCTAAACCCAAATTGGGTCAAATTTATGTGTTTTTTGAAGATCCAAATGTCTACTTTCAAATTAAACAAGTTTTACTTAGAATCCACTTTTGTGCAAAAGATATGGTAAGAGATCACCAGTTCATCATTTTTCAAGGCTTCAGCATATTAAATCCCTTATTATCTTTGAGTAGCTTCTAAACCAAACTCAAGTATCAAGTTGGAGTTTAATTTGTCACAAACCCAATATCTAGGAATCAATTATTCCAATGAAAAATTTAATCACCAACTTAATACTTGAGTTACATTAATGTACGGGTGATATATATGGTTAAAAACCACTTTTTTTTGTTTGAGAGATAATTGCAACATGTTGCTAACCCCGCAGTTCGAACTATTTCCCCCCTAGACCCAAACACTTTGTACATGAGAATGTGCTAATTCAGCTACAAGGCCTTTAGCAAGTTAAAAACCACTTGATTATTACATTTAATAAAATAAAATACAAAGGAAGTCCATATTCTATACACCAAAGTGTGTATCTAAGTAAATAAAGAATTCTTCTAAAAAACTTTAATAAAATAAAAATGAATTGAAATAAAACCCTTCTACTCCAACAAAGGAAAACTATCTCTTATTCTTGTTTACATCTACTATTTTACATTTATTTTCATAATTGATGTAAAAATGTCCACATTTTAATATACGAAAATGATCGTAAAATAACGGACATATAAAATAAGTGCAACAATACATTGTCCTAAGTCCTTACAAGACAAAATGAGCGCACCACAAGTGATTGAAATTCAGACCGTGCAATAGTATTGCACTTTAAATAATTGAGATTAAAAGTTAAATTCACTTTTAATAACCCTTGAATTGATTTTTATAAATATTATATAAATATATATATATATATATATATGTGGGGCTAAAGAATCTGACAACCCCGGCCCACTTTATACATGGCCGAGGACGGACAAAGAAAGTCCAAATAGCCTAGAAACGTTGTCGAGGACGATCTTGTTCTCGGCATTCCAGATCCAAGAAGGAAAAAAAGGCACACCGTTAAAGGCAGCCTCCCAAAGCGCCCCTAAAAAAAGAGCAAGTATAGTAGGACACCCATGGGGGTATGGTGTAGGAGCAATTCAAGGAGAAACTGTCATCTCCGCATTAAATGCACCCAACCAACGTTCTGGCCACATTAATGAGGAAATGACCCCTAAATAGTGTGGTCTTGGTTGTCGCAACTCACAGAGGGTTTAGGAAGGTGGCTGATGGGATGAGCACTCTAGTAATGACCTGCATGATCAACAGATGGAGGACCAAGATCAATTGGAAGGAGATATATAATGTGAGAGATCCTCCAAGAATGGGGGATCGAAAATCAGGAGGAAGAGAAAAAAAGGAGAATACGGGAAAAACTTGCATGATCTTGGAAGCCTTTGTAACCTAGTATTAAAGAAAGAAGAAGAACACTAAGTTCCTCGAACGAAGAGCCCGAGGACAGAATTTCATACTTTAGTCTATATTCTTGTTATCCAATCCATACATAACCGTGTCTAGTTGTTATAATCCTGACTAAGACCTAGTTTTTAAACTCATTCTCTATAAATTTATTGTATTGGGTTAGCTAGGTTTGAGTCTACTCATCCGATAGAAGAAGTGCTCGAACCTGGTCCCTACAATTGGCGCCGTCTGTGGGAAGAGCTTGTGTGTTAGTGAGTGTAACAATTAAGCATGGTAGGATCAGACCCCTCATCAAGCAGGCTCACATCAGCCCGAACCGGCTAGATCCCAACAACAAGGTAACTTTCCTAACCCTGAACGTGATCGAAATGAAGAAAATGGAAGGTTACGAGAGGGAAGTGTAAACACCACTCAAACCAGCAAAAGCTATTCTTGTGTGGGCAGTCACGTGCTCTAGAGACAAAATAACAACCAGGCCGTGCAACCCGAAGAAGTTAGGAGCCATGTTCCTCAGAAACAGAATGATAAGCAAGCCATGCAGCGAGAGATAAACGATTTGAAAAGAGAGTTGCGCCATGCACAACGAAGGCGATCTAATTCAAGGCCTGATGTACCCTCAAATGATGAAAGTGACGATAATTATAGACAAAAATCGAGGACTCCCTTAAGTGAGACCTTTTCTCACGATGAAGAGCACTACCGGAAGCGTAAGCGCAAAAGCCCATCTCCTAGGGGCTTGGGAAATGATGCCATTAGCAGGGCACTGGATCAACTCTCCAAGTCGCCTTTCACGTACCACATAGAAGGGGCTACGCTCCCTCGACGGTTCCAACAGCCAACTTTCTCCATTTACAACGGTAAAACAGACCCCGTGGAGTATGTGAGCCAGTTCAACTAAAGGATGGCTATCCATTCTAAAAACGAGGCGCTGATGTGCAAGGTTTTCCCGTCTAGCTTGGGACCAGTGGCGATGAGGTGGTTTAATGGCTTAAAGATGAATTCCATAGATTCGTATAGGCAGCTAACCCAAGCTTTTGGCTCCCGCTTCGTTACAAATAGCAAAGCTCTTCGACCTTTGAGTGCTTTGTTGTCGTTATCCATGCATGATGGAGAAACTCTAAAGGCCTACTCGGACAGATATTGGGAGACGTACAATGAAATGGACGACAATTTTGACGATTTCGCCATTATCACCTTAAAAAATAGTCTCCCAACTGAGCACAGCTTGAGGAAGTCTCTAACTGGCAAGCCCGCCACCAGTATGCGACAATTGATGGATCAGATCGATAAGTATAAATAAGTGGAGGAAGACCAGTTGCAAGGTAGAGGAAAAGAGAAAGTTATCCCTCAGGAGAGGAGGGATTTCAGGTCTGACCGATATAACAACAACCGCTCGAGGAGAGATTTCGTAGGGCAACCTAGAGCAACCAACACATAGACTGTCAATATTGTATTTCGAGAACCAATACATCGGGTGTTGGAGAAAATCAAGAACGAGCCATACTTTAGGTGGCCGAATAAGATGGCGGGAGAGTCCACGAGGCGCGATCAGAACTTTTATGGCCAATACCACCAGGATCACGAACATACCACGGAGAATTGCAGGAACCTCTGGAACTACCTGGACCAGCTAGTCCGAGAAGGAAAGCTGAAACACCTTCTGCATCATTCCAGTGGTCATCAAGGCCAGACCCATCAGGAAGCCCGGAGGGATACTGCCTTAAGGCCATCTGCAGGGACGATCAACGTAATCGTGGCTGCACCAGGAAGAACAGGCACATGCCCTTCACGAGTGTTATCGGTGGCTCAGCTGCCCGCCGAGGAGACCCAGCCAGGGCCGAAGAGGGCCAGAATGAACTTTCATCCCGTCTTGAGTTTTTCAGAAGAAGACAAGATCGGAACCATCTAGCCCCATGACGATGCGCTGTTGATCACTTTCAGAATCGGGGACTACGATGTGAAAAGAGTGATAGTGGATGGCGGTAGTGCGGACAAGGTTATGTACCCCGACCTCTACAAGAGGCTGAGGTTAAAACCGGAGGACTTGATGCCCTATAGCTCTCCTCTGATGAGCTTCGACGGAAAGCTGGTCATTCCAAAAGGCATGATTAGGTTACCCATCCAGACCGGCCCAGAGATAGTGGAGGTAAACTTTATCGTGGTGGACACCTACTCCTCCTATACAGCTATTGTTGGTAGGCCCTGGCTCCATACCTTAGGGGCTGTTGCTTCCTCATTGCATCAGAAGGTGAAATTCCCGTTAGGGGACCAAGTTCTAGAAATCCGTGGTTACCAATCCACGGCAAGGCAGTGTGTGGTGGCCGACGTCTCACATTGACTCAATGCAGAGTCCTCGGCCTTTGCTGAAAAGAATTTATAGCAATCAAGGGCCCTAGTTTTGCTGCCTGATACGGCTGCCGAGGAGGCGAAATACGAAGATCTAGAGGAGGTGGTTATTGGTGGTGACCCGGAGAAGTTCTTTCGGGTAAGAGCTTAGCTGCCTCTTCAGGAGAAGGAGGACTTGATTGAGTTTCTCAAAAGAAACATTGACGTGTTTGTATGGGATGCCTGCGATGCTCTTGGGATCGATCCAGCCTTCATCTGTCACCATCTCAATGTTAACCCCAAGAAGCAACCACCCCATCACCCATCAAGAGAGCATGCCAATGCGATTAGGGACGAAGTAACGAAGCTTAATCGCACAGGGGCTATCAATGAAGTTTTTTACCCCGAGTGGTTGGCAACACCGTGGTGGTCAAGAAGGAAAACGGAAAATGGCGGGTTTGTGTGGACTTCACGAACCTAAATAAAGCATGCCCAAAAGACCCGTTTCCCATGCCTCGAATAGACCAGCTGGTGGATGCAATGGCAGGCCATCATCGAATGAGCTTTTTAGATACCTTTCAAGGCTATCATCAAATACCACTAACACTGGAGGATCAGGAGAAGACAACCTTCTTGACACCAACTGGGAACTACCACTACAAAGTGATGCCGTTCGGTTTGAAGAACACAAGGTCCACTTATCAAAGGATGATGAAAAGAATGTTCGAGTTGCAGTTGGGCAAGAGCATTGAAATTTATGTCGACGATATGGTGGTGAAGAGTAAAGTGGTGTCCGAGCATTTAGGAGACCTCGGCAGCACCTTTAATGTCTTAAGGAAACATAAGTTGCGCCTAAATGCAGAACCCGCCGTTAAGCCCATTTTTTTTACTATCCTTAAGCCGTTAAGTCTATGAGCCCAAAGTAGAACTTGAGCGTAGGGCTAGTTTTACACTTTTACTAACAGATCATGCTTCTGGTCCCAGGTATCGGGAAAGACTTTATATTTGTTCCAAGAAAAATAAAAAAGAGGCAAACCTGAAACCTCCCTTAATTTATATATAGATATATTTTTTGCTTGAATAAAAATTTTATTGCCAAAAAACAAAACAAAAGAAACCTCGCTTTTTATATAAGGGTAAACTAATGATGTCAAAGTATAATAATAGGGTGGGGCTTTTTTCAGTAGACGTTTTTTTTTTTTTTTTTTTAATGGAGGCTTAGGCCAAGGTCTTGAGCCGCCACTTTAATTAGTTAGTTAAGTCATCCACTCGACACCTATAAAATCTTTACCATGGCCAGACAAATGAACGTGTTCTCTCCTTTTTCTTTTTCTTCTTCTAATAAAATAAAATTAAACACCCATAAAATAAATAAATAAATAAATAAAATTAAACATAGAATTACAACAAATGAGCACAATGAATGCTTAACAAACCAACTTTATTTATTTTTTGGTAAACAACTAACCAACTTAAGTAAATTACGCATGGAAACAAAGTTTACTTCATGCATGAACGTAATTAAACATAGAATTACACAGTACGTAGACAGAGGCTTAAGACAAAGCCTTGGCCATATTTAGAGATGGGCAAGTTGTATAGTGATTTGGCTGCTGGTTACGTAGCTTTGGGTGCCATTGCTAGAATTATTCTTACGTTACGTTACAAAAAGAATGAAAAGGCATCAGATATTCAACAAGGAAAACAGAATAAAATGAATAATTTGAGAGGGTATTGTAGCTCGTTTGGAGGAGGTGGAGGGTTTGAAAAAGTGTAAGGAGGCGAAAAGAAAACAGAAAGCATGAAATTGGCTTGGTTTCATTCTAGTTGATAGCAGTTTTGAAAGCTTGAAATTGCATGGGAGACTCTTACATTTTCTTCTGTCCTCATTCGTTCCATTGGACCCAATATTCGTTCATATATGGGACCCATTCTAATGTTGTTTTAATTGAAAAAAAGATCATCCATTCTTTTCTTTTTTTGAGCGATAACGATAGGAATAGTTTTAAAACATAAATTATTGTAGGGTCATGTTAATGAGTGCCTTAAGGGCATTGGTTAACAATTCATCTTAGGAAAGTTTTGACACCATTTTTATGAGAAATGAAAAAAACTGTCAAAACATTAATTACTTTTTTTTTTTCTTATAAAAACTTTCTTTAAATAAATTATTAACCAATATCCTAAAGCATTTGTTGGCATTTCTCATTATTGTAGTACACAATAACTAGGCTTTGTCAAAAGTGAGCATGTTAATTAACTACCACTGGCGTTGGAATGTCATGCAATATAATGATATCAGTAGAAAAAGAATCCAATTTGGCCAATGTCTTATGAGTTGCGATCAAAACGATGCTACAAACTCTACATTGTAGCCTTAATTGGTAGGCTATTTGTAGCTCAATTATCAAATTAGGAAAAAAGAAAGTAGAGATTCCATCACTGGGTGAGTGGCATTGATAATTGATATATATTAGTCAGCAATTAAAGCTAATTAATCATTTTGCATCAAGCTCGATATGAATGCCTGGAGCACTAGTGCATCACATTCCAATTGAAAGTAAAATGAAAACTTTGAGAAGAAAAGGTTAAGACTACATCGTTCATGGGACCCATTCTAATTTCTAATACTCAAAAGACTCAAAAAGTAGATCACCCTTTTAATTGTGGAGTGTAGCACGCACCCATTAATTCCATTGAAAGTACAATGAGAAGATCGAGAAGCTTGAGAGTAGATCGTTCATGGGACCCATTCTTATATCGAAAGTAGATATCTCTTCCAATGGAAAAGTAGAGCAACTGTTCAAATCGAAAATAGAATAAAGAAAGTCCGGCACAACAGTTGGAAAATTGCCTCAAATATTAACTGTAACTTCGAAAGCAAATTAGGTTTCTTTGTTAAAGTAGGAAAAATTAATTTGATTATATTTTAAAATTTTTTTCTTGATGTGCAATAAAATGTTATTTTTTTGATGTGAAAGGAAACTTATTCTTTATTAAAAAATTAATGTATTCATTGTCTATCATGGGATAAGAATTGAAGAGTAGAAAATAATTGAACATGAAACAAGAGAGAGAGAAAAAAATAGAGAATATTTTCGCTTGAGAGGTAAGAGAAGGAAAAAGACAACAAAATTTGAGTATTTTTCTTCAAAGACCTTGTAAAGCGCACTTTGATTTAAGAAGTCATTAGGCCAAATATTTAATTTATTTAGAGAAAAGAAAACATGAGAAGCACATTGGTAGCGATAATCATGTCTTGTGCAAATTCATTTAGAGAAAAGAGACACATACGTGACAAGCATGTGAATATCAACAATTTCCTTGAAGATAGATTTTAGCTTTTAGATAATTCTCAGTCATGGATTATGGAAATTAGAGCAATAACAATATGACATGTGATAGAGGGAATAAATTAATTGCCAGAACTTCATATATAAATAGTAAAACACTTTCACACACACGACACACACAGTCATCTATCAAAACCAGAGATATCAAATCTCTCTTGTACCCGGAATCCGAAGGTTATCACTTCATGCTCGTTCATCATGTATATTCGCCTCGCATGAACTAGGCTTTGTAACTTAGACATTGTAATCTTGTTAATATTATCAATAAAATATCTTTTAATTTCCTTGTTCTTATTGTTAACTTGTGCATTTCACAAAGAAATCCTATTAAGTTAGGTTGTGCCAAAATCACTCCTCTTTGTGCGAAGTGAGTTTCCTACATTGAGTAGTATTTAATCACTTCGAGCGCATTGAAAATTGGTTTGTACTCAAATAATTGTGAATTGAAGAAAAAAAAACATAGTGTATAAAAGAAGAAGAATTGCAATGAGCGTAGTGAGTGTATGTGAATGTAAAAAACATCATTTTTCTTGGACTATGAAACTTATACAAGGAAGATCAATTTGGAATTTCTTGAAAAAGATATTGTAATTGATTTTATAATAGTGGATTTATTCAAAGTTTGTCTCATGGTTTTTTTCCTTAAAAGAGAAAAGGTTTTTTATGTAAATTGATGTATTTTTGGGTGTGATTGATATGGCTTGGTGATTGATTAAAATTGTTAATTGATTTTCTTAATTCACACAATACTAGATTGGGACTCAACAAATCGTATTAGAGCTTCCATTGACTTAACAAGTGGTATCAATACTATACCTATTGTCACATTCGTTGGACAGCTGAGATAGCCTTTTTGGACCTATACTGGTAGTTTTTGGGGCTGTAACTGCAGTTTAATAACGCTGCTATAGCTCTAGTTTTTTGTAATGTGGCCCTAATAAGTATGTGTGAAAACAAAGAAAAACAAGAATATTTTTCTTTAGTCTTGAGACATATACATGGAAAATAAATTTGGGATTTCTTGAGAAAGATATTGTAATTAATTTTTTAATAGTGGATTTATTCGGAGATATTGGTTTTTCCCTTCAAAGAGAGAAAGGGTTTCCCACATTAATTTTTGTATTCTTGCGTGTGATTGATATTTTGGCTTGGTATTTTGGCGATTGATTAAAACTTTGATTTTCTTAATTCATACAAAACTAGATTGTGATCCAAAAACAACAAAATCTTACAAAATTTTCACAACAATCATATTTTGAATTGTGGTGGTTTTGATTGTAATCTTAGTTTTTTCTTTTATCTTATTTTGATTTATAGTGGTTTCGCATCAGCTTATGAAAATATTATGAGATTTTGTTGTGGCCTTATAAAAACTCAATAGTAGCAATAATGATGGAAACTAGAAGACCATGGGGCCCATGGCCTCACTTGGATCGAATTATTTTATAGTATATAATATTAAATTTTAAAGTCTAAACTTCTAAATATTACATATAACTCCTTCTGATTCAAAAAGATCCTAAAAATGGAAATGAACAATTGGATTACACTTATGCCCCCTTCTAAGTGTTGGTTTGGGTAAAGGCAAAAAAAAAAAAAAATTCTCAAGTCTTTTTTGCGAATAAGCTAATTTTTCATCATCATCATTTGAAATAAGCTAATTTTTAGTTTTTCTTACACATTTAATATATAAGTTACCAAAATTTTTTTTTTAAAATACTATATAAATAAGCTACCAAAAGTTGTAGAATATAATCCATTTAGATACCCCACAATTTCAAAGGCATTAACTATTTTAAAAGCACAACTAACTCTTCAGCGGTTAGCTTGTACCCTCAATTCTACCTTTGATATCATTTAGGGCAAGAGCTCTCAGGCCTAGCCCTCCACACACACACTCTCTTTGTAATTATTTTTTATTTTTATTTTTTAAAAAATCTTTGGATAAATCATTCAACTGATTTTGTTTTCTTGACTAGAAAATACTTATATTTGGGCATTGAAAAAAATAAAATAAAAAACCAGTTCTGTTCATTTTCTTTTTTTTCCTAGTTAATTTACTAATTTCGGTTATAAAAAATAAAAATAAAAATAAAGAAAATGTAGGTTAACTATGTCTATATGTTTAAGTACTTGTATGTTAGAATATGTTAGTATGTGTTAGTATGTTACTAAGTAGGTGAGGTGTGTGGTGATGTTAGCTATGTGTATGCTGCTGCATGAGGGGGGCGTGTGATGCTGCATATGGGGTGCTGGTGTGGGGCGTGTACAAGTTGCTGATGAGGCATGCAGGAGCAGCTGATGAGGCATGCAGGAGCAGCTGATGATGGTGCTGCCACTAGTAATGTTACCAAATAAGAGTTAGTTAAATAAATGGTTAGTTGTTGGCATATTGGCAGCTGGTTAACAGCTGGCTTGGCCGTTAGGTAGTTAGGGAGTGAGGCTTGGGAGAGTATTAGAATCCTGGAAAGGAGGAAGCATGTATCAGAATTCATTTCCAAATTCCCAGTTCTTCAATTCTATGTTTTCTCTCTCTCTCTCTAATTCTCTGTTCTTATCTCTTCTCTAATTCTCTGTTCTCATCTCTTCTCTGTTCTTGGAGGCATAAGTTCAACTATCCAAGCCCTCTGTTCCTAACATTGTACTTCTGAGGATCTTTACCGAATGAACATGTTATCTCTTTTTTCTTCTTTCTTCTAATCAAATAAGAATTTATTCAATCAAACATAGAATTACAACAAATTAAAGGAGCACAGTGCAGGACAAACAACAAAGCTGCAAACCTCACACCTCGGATTGTTCATGATACCCTACGTAACTAACCTAGTAAAATACTGCATGGAAACAAAGCTTACTTCATGCACGGTACGTAGAATTTAATAATTTAGCGACAACTGATGAGACATACACGGTACGTAGACAAAGGCTTAAGATAAAGCCTTTGGTCATATTCAGAGCTGGGCAAGTTGGATATTGCTTTGGTTGCTGGTAGCGTCGCTTTGGGCACCATTTTTGGAATTATTCTTACAATTGCGCAGGACAACAACGAGTGTAACAGTGAGAATCAGGAGGCTAATTATTGCCACAGCGAGCTTGACACCCGAAAGCACTTGTTCTTCCCTGTACATTACAAAAAGAATGAAATTGTATCAAATGTTCAACACGGAAAATAAAAATAAAATGAAATTTAGTGAATAATTTTAGGGTATTGTTACTCGTTTAGAGGAGGAGGAGGGTTGGAAGGACGCGAAACCAGAAAGTATGAAAATGGCTGAATGGGTTCCATTCTAGTTGTTAGTACTCAGTAGCTAGTTTGGAAAGCTTGATGTTGAGTGAGTATTATTGTTACATTGTCACATATATTAATATATAGACGCAGATTTTGTCGTTTTCCTCGTTTATGCATGGGACCCATTAAGAGAAGTTGCGGGTATTATCGTTCATGGGTCCCTGTCTTTAGATACTCTCTGTACTAATTGATAAGTATAAAATAATCTTCTCAAAAAGCAAAAAATTGAAAAAAAAAAAAAAGAAAATAAAAGGGAAAGTAGAGCACGGCGAGCACCATTCTGAAAAGGTTGAAAGTCGAATGAGAACTTAAAATTAAGGTCGTTCAAAGGTCATGGACCCATATCTTTTTAAAATGTCGGGAACTGAATTTTCCAGCTATTTTCCTAGTTGTTTCACCTTTATTTCATCAATGTTGAAATCATACCATTAAGATTAGTAGAATACTTTATGTTGAGAAAATAATATGGTTGGGCTTACAAGTTTGAGTTCAACTATATTATTTTAACCACTCTCTCTTGTTATTATTAATTAAGATGTGAGATTTTATTCACACGTGTATACTTAACAAGTTTTATCTTACCTTTGTAGGTTTTTTTTCATCACCAACACATTATTCATGAACCTCTCGTATACCATTTGTGGGAATTACGTGTTAACTTAACACGCTTATCCATGAACACTAACTAGCACATGCCTATACATTGGAATTGGTGTGCTTCACTGTGATCTAGCACCATTGATAATATTTCTTTCATGGGTCTTTTTTCAAGATTTTTTTTTTTTTTTTCTACGAGACCCCTTTAGGCTTGCTCTGTACTCGTTGTGGAAGGGACCTTGAACGTCGAATGCCACCTTCGCCACACAACATATATCAATTTTTTGGATACAAAAGCTCTAATATCACTTATGGAGGAGATAATACCTTAGAAAGCCTCTAATTAAGTAATTAATATAACATATAGCTCCCCTTCGGACCTGGTAGCTAGCCATGATCCAACTCCACCACCTCACTCCATTGTCATCCCTCTCCCTCATGTGTGTGCATGTGTGCATGTGTAATGTGTCTTTCTCTCTTTATTTTTTACTTGTGCACAATATCACGGTTAGGATAAGACAAAACCTTTCAAAATATTCACAACTGGGATTTGGATAATGATTTGGCCAACAGATCAGCTCATAGTATATAATCAAATAATCTAGAGTTGTGGTGGCCGGCAATGATGACGGTGTTATTAGCAGCAGCCAAATCACTATAGATCCAACTTACCTAGCTCTGAATATGACGACGACTTTGTCTTAGCCTCTGTCTGGAGCTTGTACCTATGGAGGAAAATGGTTCATGCATGAAATATAAAAAATTGTTATTATGTAATTTATGTAGAATGCCATGCTTGGTTTTTGTTGGTTTGTTAAATAAATCATGAACTAGCTAGTGTTTGAGCTGTGTGAGATTTTGCAGCCTTTTCTTTCTGTATTGTATTGTGTAAAAATGTTGTATTTCAGTGTTTGATTGAATCAGTTTTGTTTGGTACATGTGTTCGAATTATTTGATTATATACTATGAGCTGATCTGTTGGCCAAATCATTATCCAAATCCCAGTTGTGAATATTTTGAAAGGTTTTGTCTTATCCTAACCGTGATATTGTGCACAAGTAAAAAATAAAGAGAGAAAGACACATTACACATGCACACATGCACACACATGAGGGAGAGGGATGACAATGGAGTGAGGTGGTGGAGTTGGATCATGGCTAGCTACCAGGTCCGAAGGGGAGCTATATGTTATATTAATTACTTAATTAGAGGCTTTCTAAGGTATTATCTCCTCCATAAGTGATATTAGAGCTTTTGTATCCAAAAAATTGATATATGTTGTGTGGCGAAGGTGGCATTCGACGTTCAAGGTCCCTTCCACAACGAGTACAGAGCAAGCCTAAAGGGGTCTCGTAGAAAAAAAAAAAAAAAATCTTGAAAAAAGACCCATGAAAGAAATATTATCAATGGTGCTAGATCACAGTGAAGCACACCAATTCCAATGTACAGGCATGTGCTAGTTAGTGTTCATGGATAAGCGTGTTAAGTTAACACGTAATTCCCACAAATGGTATACGAGAGGTTCATGAATAATGTGTTGGTGATGAAAAAAAACCTACAAAGGTAAGATAAAACTTGTTAAGTATACACGTGTGAATAAAATCTCACATCTTAATTAATAATAACAAGAGAGAGTGGTTAAAATAATATAGTTGAACTCAAACTTGTAAGCCCAACCATATTATTTTCTCAACATAAAGTATTCTACTAATCTTAATGGTATGATTTCAACATTGATGAAATAAAGGTGAAACAACTAGGAAAATAGCTGGAAAATTCAGTTCCCGACATTTTAAAAAGATATGGGTCCATGACCTTTGAACGACCTTAATTTTAAGTTCTCATTCGACTTTCAACCTTTTCAGAATGGTGCTCGCCGTGCTCTACTTTCCCTTTTATTTTCTTTTTTTTTTTTTTCAATTTTTTGCTTTTTGAGAAGATTATTTTATACTTATCAATTAGTACAGAGAGTATCTAAAGACAGGGACCCATGAACGATAATACCCGCAACTTCTCTTAATGGGTCCCATGCATAAACGAGGAAAACGACAAAATCTGCGTCTATATATTAATATATGTGACAATGTAACAATAATACTCACTCAACATCAAGCTTTCCAAACTAGCTACTGAGTACTAACAACTAGAATGGAACCCATTCAGCCATTTTCATACTTTCTGGTTTCGCGTCCTTCCAACCCTCCTCCTCCTCTAAACGAGTAACAATACCCTAAAATTATTCACTAAATTTCATTTTATTTTTATTTTCCGTGTTGAACATTTGATACAATTTCATTCTTTTTGTAATGTACAGGGAAGAACAAGTGCTTTCGGGTGTCAAGCTCGCTGTGGCAATAATTAGCCTCCTGATTCTCACTGTTACACTCGTTGTTGTCCTGCGCAATTGTAAGAATAATTCCAAAAATGGTGCCCAAAGCGACGCTACCAGCAACCAAAGCAATATCCAACTTGCCCAGCTCTGAATATGACCAAAGGCTTTATCTTAAGCCTTTGTCTACGTACCGTGTATGTCTCATCAGTTGTCGCTAAATTATTAAATTCTACGTACCGTGCATGAAGTAAGCTTTGTTTCCATGCAGTATTTTACTAGGTTAGTTACGTAGGGTATCATGAACAATCCGAGGTGTGAGGTTTGCAGCTTTGTTGTTTGTCCTGCACTGTGCTCCTTTAATTTGTTGTAATTCTATGTTTGATTGAATAAATTCTTATTTGATTAGAAGAAAGAAGAAAAAAGAGATAACATGTTCATTCGGTAAAGATCCTCAGAAGTACAATGTTAGGAACAGAGGGCTTGGATAGTTGAACTTATGCCTCCAAGAACAGAGAAGAGATGAGAACAGAGAATTAGAGAAGAGATAAGAACAGAGAATTAGAGAGAGAGAGAGAAAACATAGAATTGAAGAACTGGGAATTTGGAAATGAATTCTGATACATGCTTCCTCCTTTCCAGGATTCTAATACTCTCCCAAGCCTCACTCCCTAACTACCTAACGGCCAAGCCAGCTGTTAACCAGCTGCCAATATGCCAACAACTAACCATTTATTTAACTAACTCTTATTTGGTAACATTACTAGTGGCAGCACCATCATCAGCTGCTCCTGCATGCCTCATCAGCTGCTCCTGCATGCCTCATCAGCAACTTGTACACGCCCCACACCAGCACCCCATATGCAGCATCACACGCCCCCCTCATGCAGCAGCATACACATAGCTAACATCACCACACACCTCACCTACTTAGTAACATACTAACACATACTAACATATTCTAACATACAAGTACTTAAACATATAGACATAGTTAACCTACATTTTCTTTATTTTTATTTTTATTTTTTATAACCGAAATTAGTAAATTAACTAGGAAAAAAAAGAAAATGAACAGAACTGGTTTTTTATTTTATTTTTTTCAATGCCCAAATATAAGTATTTTCTAGTCAAGAAAACAAAATCAGTTGAATGATTTATCCAAAGATTTTTTAAAAAATAAAAATAAAAAATAATTACAAAGAGAGTGTGTGTGTGGAGGGCTAGGCCTGAGAGCTCTTGCCCTAAATGATATCAAAGGTAGAATTGAGGGTACAAGCTAACCGCTGAAGAGTTAGTTGTGCTTTTAAAATAGTTAATGCCTTTGAAATTGTGGGGTATCTAAATGGATTATATTCTACAACTTTTGGTAGCTTATTTATATAGTATTTTAAAAAAAAAATTTTGGTAACTTATATATTAAATGTGTAAGAAAAACTAAAAATTAGCTTATTTCAAATGATGATGATGAAAAATTAGCTTATTCGCAAAAAAGACTTGAGAATTTTTTTTTTTTTTTGCCTTTACCCAAACCAACACTTAGAAGGGGGCATAAGTGTAATCCAATTGTTCATTTCCATTTTTAGGATCTTTTTGAATCAGAAGGAGTTATATGTAATATTTAGAAGTTTAGACTTTAAAATTTAATATTATATACTATAAAATAATTCGATCCAAGTGAGGCCATGGGCCCCATGGTCTTCTAGTTTCCATCATTATTGCTACTATTGAGTTTTTATAAGGCCACAACAAAATCTCATAATATTTTCATAAGCTGATGCGAAACCACTATAAATCAAAATAAGATAAAAGAAAAAACTAAGATTACAATCAAAACCACCACAATTCAAAATATGATTGTTGTGAAAATTTTGTAAGATTTTGTTGTTTTTGGATCACAATCTAGTTTTGTATGAATTAAGAAAATCAAAGTTTTAATCAATCGCCAAAATACCAAGCCAAAATATCAATCACACGCAAGAATACAAAAATTAATGTGGGAAACCCTTTCTCTCTTTGAAGGGAAAAACCAATATCTCCGAATAAATCCACTATTAAAAAATTAATTACAATATCTTTCTCAAGAAATCCCAAATTTATTTTCCATGTATATGTCTCAAGACTAAAGAAAAATATTCTTGTTTTTCTTTGTTTTCACACATACTTATTAGGGCCACATTACAAAAAACTAGAGCTATAGCAGCGTTATTAAACTGCAGTTACAGCCCCAAAAACTACCAGTATAGGTCCAAAAAGGCTATCTCAGCTGTCCAACGAATGTGACAATAGGTATAGTATTGATACCACTTGTTTAGTCAATGGAAGCTCTGATATGATTTGTTAAGTCCCAATCTAGTATTGTGTGAATTAAGACAATCAATTAACAATTTTAATCAATCACCAAGCCATATCAATCACACCCAAAAATATATCAATTTACTTGAAAAACCTTTTCTCTTTTAAGGAAAAAAACCATGAGACAAACTTTGAATAAATCCACTATTATAAAATCAATTACAATATCTTTTTCAAGAAATTCCAAATTGATCTTCCTTGTATAAGTTTTATAGTCCAAGAAAAATGATGTTTTTTACATTCACATACACTCACTACGCTCATTGCAATTTCTTCTTCTTTTATACACTATGTTTTTTTTTCTTCAATTCACAATTACTTGAGTACAAACCAATTGTCATTGCGCTCGAAGTGATTAAATACTACTCAATATAGGAAATTCACTTCGCACAAAGAGGAGTGATTTTGGCACAACCTAACTTAATAGGATTTCTTTGTGAAATGCACAAGATAACAATAAGAACAAGGGAATTAAAAGATATTTTATTGATAATATTAACAAGATTACAATGTCTAAGTTACAAAGAGCCTAAGTTACAAAGCCTGGTTCATGCGAGGCGAATATACATGATGAACTTACAAGCATGAAGTGGTAACCTTCGGATTCTAGGTACAAGAGAGATTTGATATCTCTGGTTTTGATAGATGACTGTGTGTCATGTGTGAGAAAGTGTTTTACTATTTATATATGAAGTTCTGGAAATTAATTTATTCCCTCTATCACATGTCATATTGTTATTGCTCTAATTTCCATAATCCATGACTGAGAATTATCTAAAAGCTTAAATCTATCTTCAAGGAAATTGTTGATATTCACATGCTTGTCACGTATGTGTCTCTTTTCTCTAAATGAATTTGCACTAGACATGATTATCGCTACCCATGTGCTTCTCATGTGTTCTTATTTATGCACTATTACGCACACTATTTTTTATGGATCGAAGTAATTGTCTTAACTCTTAGGCTCCGTTTGGGAGTTCATAAGGGAAGGGAATGAAATTGAATGGAATGATCATAAGAAAATGGAAAGGAATGAAATGATCATAAGGCCCCGTTTGGGAGGAGGGAATGGAATGGAATACAATGGAAAGGAATGAAAAGAATAATTTTAGAATATTCTTCATTTCCCTTGTTTGGGAGTTTTAATGAAGGGAATGGAAAGTACATTTCCTTATTTGAGAGTTTAAGTGAGAGTGAATGGAATGGATAGGAGGGAACACTCATTTCTCTCTATTCCCTTAAAACCTCAAATTTTCATTCCCCCTGAAATTAGGAGGATTGGGAGGGGATGAAATTAGATTTAATAATTTTTTTATTAAAACTCCCAAGATACCCCTATATATTCAACCATTTATTTTAAAATATGGGTTTAATAGTAATATTGTCATAAAATGATTTCATTCTATTCCCTTCATATTACTCCCAAACAAGATTACTTACATTTCATTCATTTTTATTTCTTTCCATTCCTTAATTTTAAAACATCCAATCAAGGTTACTTAATTCCATTCCATTTTTTTCCATTTCTTTCCCTTACTTAAATACATTCCATTCATTTCCATTCCCTTATGATCATTCCATTCCCTTATGAACTCCCAAACAAAGCCTAAGGAAATGGAAAGGAATAGAATGCATTTAAGTAAGGGAAATGAATGGAAAAGAATGAAATGGAATAGAATTAAGTAACCTTGATTGGAAGTTTTAAAATAAAGGAATGGAAAGGAATGAAAATGAATGGATTGTAAGTATTCTTGTTTGGGAGGAACATGGAGGGATTGGAATAGAATCATTTTATGATAATATTACTATTAGACCCCTATTTTAAAATAAAAAAATTGAGTATACAGAGGAATTTCGGGAGTTTTAGTAAAAAAATTATTAACCTAATTTCATTTCCTCTCATTTCTCCCAATTTTGGAAGGAATGAAAATTTGAGGTTTTAAGGGAATAGAGAGAAAAGAGTGTTCCCTCCTACCCATTCCATTCACTCCTACTTAAATTCCCAAATAAAGGAATGAACTTTCTATTTCCTCCATTAAAACTCTCAAACAAGGGAATAGAAAAATATTTTAAAATAATTCTTTTCATTCATTTCTATTCCATTCCCTCCTCCCAAATGAAGCCTTAAGTCACTCTCTAGTAAAATGATGTCACTTGTCTCTTTCTAAGGGCTTCATTTATTGTGTCAGTGCCATGACAATATGATACAAATAAAACTTAATAATTAATGACTATATAATAGTGGCACATGTACTATTTATTTAAATAAATTAAATATTTGGCCTAATGACTTCTTAAATCAAAGTACGCTTTACAAAGTCTTTGTAGAAAAAACTCAAATTTTGTTGTCTTTTTCCTTGTCTTACCTCTCAAGCAAAAATATTCTCCAATTTTTTCTCTCTCTCTCTCTCTTGTTTCATGTTCAATTATTTTCTCCTCTTCAATTCTTATTACATGATAGACAATGAATACATTAATTTTTTAACAAAGAATAAGTTTCCTTTCACATCAAAAAATAACATTTTATTGCACCTCAAGAAAAAAATTAAAAAATATAATCAAATTGATTTTTCCTATTTTAACAAAGAAACCTAATTAGCTTTCGAAGTTACAGTTAATATTTGAGGAAATTTCCCAACTATTGTGCCGGACTTTCTTTATTCTATTTTCGATTTGAACAGATGCTCTACTTTTCCATTGAAAGGGATATCTACTTTCGATATTAGAATGGGTCCCATGAACGATCTACTCTCAAGCTTGTCGATCTTCTCATTGTACTTTCAATTGGATTAATGGGTGCGTGCTACACTCAACAATTAAAAGGGTGATCTACTTTTTGAGTCTTTGAGTATTAGAAATTAGAATGGGTCCCATGAACGATGTAGTCTCAACCTTTTCTTCTCAAAGTTTTCATTTTACTTTCAATTGGAATGTGGTGCACTAGTGCTCCTGGCATTCATATCGAGCTTGATGCAAAATGATTAATTAGCTTTAATTGCTGACTAATATCAATTATCAATGCCACTCACCCAATGATGGAATCTCTACTTTCTTTTTTCATAATTTGATAATTGAGCTACAAATAGCCTACAAATTAAGGCTACAATGTAGAGTTTGTAGCATCGTTTTGATCGCAACTCACAAGACTTTATTACATTGGCCAAATTGGATTCTTTGTAGACTGATATCATTATATTGCATGAAATTCCAACGCCAGTGGAAGTTAACATGCTCATCACTTTTGACAAAGCGGAGTTATTGTGTACTACAACAATTTATGTTTAAAACTACTCATATCGTTATCCCCAAAAACAGAAAAGAATGGGTGATCTTTTTTTCCAATTAAAACAACATGAGAATGGGTCCCATATATGAACAATAATCAGTGGGTAAGGAGGTCTCCTTTCAATATTGGGTCCCATGGAACGAATGAGGACAGAAGAAAACGTAAGAGTCTCCCATGCAATTTCAAGCTTTCAAAACTGCTATCAACTAGAATGAAACTGATGCAGCGTAGGCGTGTAGAAACAGAATCTAAAACACACAAATACTACAACTCTTCCACTAAACCTAAATTCTACAAGAACACTAGGCTAATAGGCACAGTAATAGAGAAAACCTCTCTAGCAAACTTTTATTCAAAACACACATAACATAAATAATCTCTCTATAAAGAGTATTTATAGGAATAGAATTTCTCCTACTCCTTTTAAGAAAAGAAATAATAGAATTTAACTAGGAAAAGAAAAACAATTAAAATCCCAATTCAACTAGGAAAAGGATTTTAATTCAAAGTACTAGAGTAAATAAATCCTAATTCAAAAAGGAAAAGGAAAACAATAAAAACTATTTGTTTCATCATAACGTGATTTGCATCATTCTCCCTGGGTTGGAAGAAACTTGTCCTTGAGTTTGGAGTCTGGATTAGAATTGTCTCCTCGATATGGAACAAGATGCTTAACATTGAAGACGTCAGATGTATGCATATGACTTGGAAGTTTCAATTGATAGGCATTAGGATTAATTTTCTCAAGAATCTCCAAAGGACCAATCTTTCTAGCAGCTAGTTTGTTGTACTCTCCCACAGGAAAGCGATCTTTGGTCAAAATTGCCCAAACAAAATCACCAATCTCAAATTCTACTACTCGACATTTCTTGTCAGCAGCTTGTTTGTACTTAGCGGAAGTCTCCTGTAAACGCTTAGTAGTAGCCGTATGAATTTCTTGAATTTGTGCGATTAGATCCTCAGCTTTCACATTGACACGCTTCAAGTCAGGGATAGGAGCCAAATCAAGTGGTGCACGTGGGTTGTAGCCATAAGTAATGACAAAGGGGCTGAAGCCAGTGCTGCGATTAACAGAACGGTTGTAAGCAAATTCTGCCTGGTACAAGCGTTGATCCCATGATTTAAGATGATCACTCACCAAGCTCCGAAGTAAATTGCCCAACGGTTTACCACTTCTGTTTGACCATCAGTTTGAGAATGATAGGCACTACTAAAATTAAGTGTGGTGTTGGCCAAATGCCATACGCAACGCCAAAAGTGACTAAGAAAACGCACATCACGATCTGAAACAATTGATTGTGGTAAGCCATGGAGGCGATAGACCTCTCTAAAGTAAAGTTGAGCGATATTAACTGCATCTGAGGTTTTCTTACAAGCAATAAAGTGGGCCATTTTGGAAAACCAGTCCACAACAACAAAAATTGAATCGTTACCTCGTTGTGTATGCGGTAATCCCAAGACAAAATCCATACTGACATGAATCCATGGCTGGTCTGGTATGGGAAGAGGCATATATAGGCCAGCATTGGTTGTGGTGCCCTTGGAAACTTGACAAATACGACACCTTTCAACAAACTTGGTAATCTCCTTTCGCGTGGTTGGCCAAAAATAAGAGCCTGTCACAAGCTTCATGGTTTTATCACGTCCCATATGGCCTTCATTATGCAACTCTTGAATAACCCTTAATCGTAGGCTACTATCAGGAATGCATAGTTGATTCCCTTTAAAAAGGAAACCATCATGTATAAGGAAGTCAAACCGCTTTCTTGTTGCCACATCATCCATTATAGGGCCAAAGTATGGGTCACTAGAAAGTAACTCACGAAATAAATCAAACCCCAACGCTTTGGTTTGCATTGTGATGAGCAAAGAGGCTCGTCGACTAAGAGCATCCGCCACTCTATTCAATGCTCCGGATTTATGCTTGATGACAAAAGAAAATTGTTGAATATAATCAGCCCAAATTGCATGTCGAGATGAGAGCTTGTCTTGGCTATTGATATGCTTCAAAGCATCATGATCTGAATAGAGGACAAACTCATGATAGGCCAAATAAGAACTCCAATGCTTCAAAGCGCACATTATTGCATAAATTCCAAATCATAAGTGCTGTAATTTAATTTTGACCCACTCAACTTCTCACTAAAGTAGGCCACTAGTTTGCCATTTTGACTAAGAACAGCTCCAATTCCAATCTTGGATACATCATAATGTAACTCGAATGGTTGAGAGAAATTAGGAAGAGCTAGAATAGGTTCTGTAGTAAGCTTTTCCTTGATCTGATGAAATGCCTTAGTGGCTTCAGTTGTCCACAAAAACTTACTAGCCTTCATGCAATCTGTAATCGGTGCCATGATGGTGCTGAAGTTAGGGATAAACTGCCGGTAGAATGACACCAACCCATGGAAACTGCGGACCTCGTGGATTGTGGTTGGTATTGGCCATTGTTTAACAGCAGTAACCTTTGATTCATCAACTGATAGTCCATCCTTGGACACCACATAACCAAGAAATAAAACACTATCTGTCATAAAAGAACATTTGGTTATGGCAGCATAAAATTTCTCCCTACTTAGAATTGTGAGTACCTCACAAAGATGTTGGAGATGTAAATCAATATTGGCACTATATATCAGGATATCATCAAAACAAACTTGCCGATGAAGGGGCGAAAAATCTGGTTCATAACACGCATGAAGGTGCTAGGAGCATTAGAAAGTCCGAATGGCAGTACTAGCCACTCATACAACCCCTCACGTGTCTTGAATGCTGTCTTCCATTCATCACCAGGACGTACTCGAATTTGATGGTACCCACTTTTTAGATCCAACTTAGAAAACACTGTAGCACCACTCAACTGATCAAGCAAATCATCCAATCGAGGAATAGGGAATCTATACCGGACTGTAATTTTGTTGATGGCACGACTGTCGACGCACATTCGCCATGATCCATCCTTTTTGGGTGTTAGTAAGGCTAGCACGGCACAGAGACTAAGACTCTCTCTAATGTGCCCTTTTAACAACAAACCCTCTACTTGTCTTCTAAGCTTTTCATGCTCTTTTGGGCTCATACGGTAGTGTGAGCGATTAGGTAGATTCGAACCTGTATATCTCGGAGTGGCGGTAAACCCTCAGGTAGATCACTAGGAAATACGTTTGCAAATTCATCTAATAAAAATTGCACAGCCTCTGGTACTACACTACCCTTTGAGCTCTCCTTTCCCAATAATACAAACACCAACCCTGAATCAAACATCTCTTCAACAAATTCCCTTTTAGCTAAGAGATTCTTACCCCCTCTTGAAGTTGGCTTAGGTTCAATCTCCTTACAGGGCAACAACACAATTTTTGTGCTACCAAACATGAAACTGTATGTATTCTTCTTACCATCATGTTGAACCTCTCTATCATATTGCCATGGTCTACCAAGGAGAAGATGACATGCATCCATAACTACCACATCACACCATGCATTATCCTTATATTTCAACCGAATAGAAAAAGAAACCAAACAACGTTTAGATACAGTTACCTCATTGCCCCTTTTGAGCCAAGATAGTTTGTAAGGGTTAGGGTGCTTCTCTGTTGCTAATCCCAATTTTTGAACAGCCTCTTCTGATACCACATTCTCACAGCTTCCAGAATCAATAACAAGTCTACATACCTTGCCCCCCATAGTACATGTAGTTTGAAAGATATTGCTTCGGAGCCAATCCTCGCCTTTAGATTTGCGAGGTGTGAAACACGCCCTTCTTGTATCTAACAAAGGGCCATCATCCCCCTGCACATACTCCTCTTCCTCTTCAGCATCATAAACAGCTTCTTGCTCAAAGGTATTTAAATAATCATCAGTACATTCTTCACTCTCAATAAATAAACCCTTACCATACCGGCTACCCTTCTTGCAATCAGCCATTCTATGCCCTGCCTCACCACACTTGTAACATCGAGAGCCAGAACTACTAGCTGCAGTGCGGTTGGGTTGTGGATTAGCTTGATTAACTTGGCCTTTTCCTTGTGTAGATTGTGTAATTGCACCATAAGGAGGAGCTACTGGTGGTAGTCGGTTGCCACTACTATTTGAAACCATGTTAGTCCTCCTATTCATCATCTTCTCTAAATGCCAAGCTCTCTGATGGGCTTCAGATACAGAAATTGGGTCAAATAAATTCAAAGTATCTTGAAATTGTTGCCTCATGCCTCCAATATAACGTGAAACTAATTGATCTTCCGAATCTGCAAGGTCAACTCTAGCTACAAGTTGATAAAACTCTCGAGTATACTCATCTATAGATTGTGTACCTTGCTTAAGATTGTGTAGTTGTTGATATAATGTACGCATATAATTATGGGGTAAGAATGCAGCACGCATATGTTTCAAAATTTTTTCCCAAGTATTGATTTTAGATTTACCTTGGCGAATACGACTTTGCTTTAATTGTTGCCACCATGCAGCAGCACGTCCTCTGAATTTGGTCGCCACCAAAGAAACTCTTTTATCTTGCGGCACCTCCTTAAACTCCAAAATTTCTTCAACCGCAGCTACCCAATCTAGGAATTCTTAAGGTTGTAAACAACCTTTAAACTCTGGAATATCTAATTTGAACCCAGATTCCCATCTGTTTGAATTGTATGAAACCAAGGGTTTCTCCCTCCTCCTTCTATGTCCAGCAAACGGATTTTCCATCTCATCCTCAACATTATAGTCTACCTCATCTTACTCCACAAAACGTAGAGTTGGACTACGGTTTCGAGGCTGGTTAACAACGGCTAAGGCAGCAAGCTGCTTTGTTAGCGCTTCAAACTGCTCTTCCATCCGCTGATAGCATGCCTCTAGTTATGTATTGCATGCAATCTCATCGCGTTCATACTCACGATCTACAGCAACGTGCCTTCCCCCACGTGATCCTCGTGCCATGGTAGGAACCTAACCTGGGCTCTGATACCAACTGATGCAGCATAGGCGTGTAGAAGCAGAATCTAAAACACACAAATACTACAACTCTTCCACTAAACCTAAGTTCTACAAGAACACTAGGCTAATAGGCACAGTAATAGAGAAAACCTTTCTAGCAAACTTTTATTCAAAACACACATAACATAAATAATCTCTCTATAAAGAGTATTTATAGGAATAGAATTTCTCCTACTTCTTTTAAGAAAAGAAATAATAAAATTTAACTAGGAAAAGTAAGGGTCATCAAATAGCCCATGACCCATGGGCTGGCCCAGTAGCCCGCTAGCCCACCAGGCTAATGGGCAGCCCAGTCCGGTAATATTGAAGCCCGTGGGCAGCCCAGTAGCCCAATGGGATAGGCTATGGGTTGGTTTCTTTACCCATGGGCGCCCGATGGGCCGGCCCGTTAGCCCAGCCCAGTAGTCCGACCTGTTAGCCTAACTCATTGCCCAAAATTTATAACAAAATAATTTGGGGGTTGGGTGGGTGAGGGATTGAACTTTAGACATTATAAAAACTTTAATACCACACACCTAACCACTAAATACTTGGAATGATTGTGATACAATATGCATAATAAATATATATTTTGGTATTAGTCTAGTAGTTTTGATTTTTAAAACAAAGTTACTAAGATGACTGTTGCCCTACTTCTGTGCCTCTGGAAAGAAAGTCATTCTTTCATTTGATAAATTCCAATTCTTTCCTTACAAGTTACAATTATAGAAGAAATTCCTTAAAAAAAAAAGCTTACCGTTGGTTGGAAGAAATTCTTTCCTTAATGAGTTGATATTTGATTCTTCATATATTTCCTTTAAGAATTGATATTTTATTCTTCAAATATTTCCTTTAAGAGTTGATATTTAATTCAATGTACTTATTTATTCTTATCAATAAAAGTTAATTAATCTTATTTTAGTACCTTTTTAAGAGGTATGTCTTAGTATTTTTTTTAATAGAATCTTTTTAGTAGATTTAATTGTTTAGTTTGATAGTTTGTAATAATATATAATTATAATTTTTTTGGTTAAATTTTTATAACCCCATTGAAGACCTATTAAAAATGTCCATGGGTAGCCCATTAAACCCACCTCACTAGCCCAGCCCGCTAAAGTCCAAATGGGCATTGCCCATGGGTAGGGCCATGGGCTAGGGTTTTTCCATCCAGCCCGGCCCGACCCAGCCCATTGACTAGTCAACAGCCCGTTAAGCCCAGCCCATTAGACCCATGGGCCAAGTAAAAACGGGTCGGGTCGGGCCGGCCCGGCCCATTGACGAGGCCTAAGGAAAAGAAAAACAATTAAAATCCCAATCCAACTAGGAAAAGGATTTTAATTCAAAGTACTAGAGTAAATAAATCCTAATTCAAATAGGAAAAGGAAAACAATAAAAACTATTTGTTTCTTCATAACGTGATTTGCATCAGAAACCCAAGCCAATTTCATGCTTTCTGCTTTCTTTTCGCCTCCTTTCACTTTTGCAAACCCTCCACCTCCTCTAAACAAGCTACACTACCCTCAAATTATTCATTTTATTTTATTTTCCTTGTTGAATATCTGATTACTTTTCATTCTTTTTGTAACGTAACGTAAGAATAATTCTAGCAATGGCACCCAATGCTACGTTACCAGCAGCCAAATCACTATACAACTTGCCCAACTCTAAATATGGCCAAGGCTTTGTCTTAAGCCTCTGTCTACGTACTGTGTAATTCTATGTTTACGTTCATGCATGAAGTAAACTTTGTTTCCATGCTCAATTTACTTTAGTTGGTTAGTTGTTTACCAAAAAATAAATAAAGTTGGTTAGTTAAACTTTCATTGTGCTCATTTGTTGTAATTCTATGTTTAATTTTGTTTATTTATTTATTTATGTGTGTTTAATTTTAATTTTTTATGGGTGTTTAATTTTAATTTTTTAGAAGAAAAAGAAAAAGGAGAGAACACGTTCATTTGTCTGGTAAAGATTTTATAAGTGTTGAGTGGATGACTTAACTAAGTAAAGTGGCGGCTCAAGACCTAGGCCTAAGCCTCCATTAAAAGAAAAGTTCTACTCATGACAAAAGCCCCACCCCATTATTATACATTGACATCTTTAGTTTACCCTTATATGCCGTTTGGATTTAGTGTTTTCCACTGAATCTTGGACTGCGTTTTCTGATTTTTTTTTTTTTTTTTTTGGGTGTTCCAGCCGCACTATTTGACCAAGTCAACCGTAAATAGTGCACTCGGGCATTGTTCACGGGCCCACAAATTCCACTTTTCAGCAACTTTTTCATTAAAAATGGGTCTCACGACACTATTCACACATTTAAAAATTATTTTACTACAGTGTTTTTAGTTTCAGTTTTCAGTTTCAGCAAAAATAAGCTCAATCCAAATAAACCCATTATGAATGATTAAATATACAAAAAAAAAAAGATAGAAGAAGAAAAATGTGCACAACAAATAAAAAATAGGAGGAAAGGTTACCGCTATCATGTGCCATTGAAACCGCCGTGCGAGTGACTCCTAGGTCCAGTCTGAGAAAACGTTTATGTCCTCGGGTAGAAGGAGGCCTTTCACCAGACTCTGAGCCACCTACTCCCCTTGGCCCTATGCCCAGGTCCTCGAGCTGGTGTTCACTGGTAAGGGCTTGCCATCAAGCATGAAGGACAGATTCCAGGCCGCTACGACTTGGGATGAAGAAGCGACATTTGTCCCGACCTGGGTCGTTGGTTGAGAGGTGTCAGTGGGTTCCCGGATGATGATCCCACTGGATGGCCGGGGAGGGGTCTTGGAGGGAGCATCAGTGGGAACCTTAGGGGAAAGATCACCAACCTTTTGTTTCTTCTTGGCGCGGCCGGAAGGCGGAGGTGGAGTTTTGTCTCTGGCAGGTGGTTGTTGAGTTTGGCCGGCTGGACGGGTGCTGGGCAGGAAACGGTTAATAGAAAGGGTACTGCAGGTCACCATCTCTCCGTCTGGATTGGACTTTACTTCTAAACTGGTTGATTCGGTTGCCTCTTCTTTGGCTGCTTGAACGGGAGCGTTGGGTTCTTCCACGGGAATATGGACTTTATAGTTTTGAGATACCAGCTCAGTTGAAGTGGCTCATACCGGCGCATGGTCCTCTGTAGTTATATATTGGGGGCCTAAGTCCCCGGCCTCATCGACCATGAGTTGAGGAGGGAGGAGGTTAGCGTGCCGCACGTCTATATAAGACAACAGAGGGCTGTCCACCAACAAGGCTTGGCTAAAAGGTTGCCAAGTTTTGTACACAGGAGCGCAGTCGAGTATAAGATGTGACGCCCAGAGCTGCCCATCAGAATGGACAAATATCTTAGACCTGAGCACAAAGTTCAAGTCCTTCACGTGCACCACTCTGAGGTTTGGTTTGAATATTTTGCCGTCTGCAATGAAAGAACACAGTAAATTGATTAGCGCCTAGATAAACAAAGCAATCATAAGTAAAATAAAAAATGGATTAGTGCTTTGTATGAACCAACTTCGCACGGCGAGAGTGGGCAGGGGAGCTCATCGGCAAACCAGTTGCCGCTCACCAAGACATACTCCCCAGCCGAGTTTCTGTTAGAATCGGGCAAGCATGAAATTAGCGTACACGCACGTCCCTAGCTTTTAAATAATAGTTAGTCTTTTTATTTCCACACAAGCTATACATGAAATTTATGTCGTGATGGTTCAACTGCAATCCGTATATCTAGGTTAACCTATTGACGCAAGTAGCCACTCGATAAAAATTAGGAGGAAGTTGGTCAGGACACAAACTGTAAAATCTAAGGGTGTTGAGTAAGAGAAGGTCCACGGGAAACCTAATCCCATCCTCTAAAATTGCCATTAATGGGAAGAAGGCAGTATTTGACCCAGAACATCTATGGAGAGCGATTTCGCTCTCATGGCAGTATGCCACTTTCACATCTTCTAGGATGTTGAACACCTGCCTAAAGTTGGCTAAGGATGCCTCTGTGGACAGAAGGTGAGAATAACCCATCCTAAACTCTAGAGTTAAGGAAGAAAATGAAATAAGAGGGAGGCAGAGAGACTTGCTGTGGGCTCTAGGAGGGGGTGGTCTTGAAATGGAGAGTAAGTGCTTGAAAGAAGAACGCATGGCAGAAAGGAATTTTGGAGTGCAAGAAAGCAAAGAGTAACCTGGAGAAGAAGAGGGCAGTATTTATAGGGCCAAAACATTTAATGGGGAGAGTTAATGGGGGAAGAGGTAGTAAACCCTTTCGTAACTCCCACACGTGTAGCATTGGGTAGCGAATTGTCAGGTCATGATGACGGTTAATCCTGACAACCTGGCATAACGCTCCTTTTTAGAGTGCATTAATGACCAGCTTGTTTGCTCAGTGACTGACTACTGAACTTCCCGGGGAACCTTTGATGCTTGGCGTCCTTAATTCGTCCTCGGTAACGGGGTGCAACCCCCCCCCCCCCTTTCTTCAGGCCCATTGTTCATTAAAATCCATTGTGATGATGCCACGCGTACAAGGCCTTAAGCGTGTTGGGCCTTAGGCCTCGGGTCTTGGGACATGGTGCGAGGTAGCCCGTTCTGTTAGGCCTACGGCCTTGGCCCAGACAAGCCTTAATGCCCATCCTAAGCCTAAAGACTACAATGGAGCCATTATAACATGGATGGCAAAGGCGAAACCCTACCAATCAACTCTGACTTGGTCGGAGGTGCATCTTCTCGGGAAGGTGAGACCCTAGGTGCTCGGTATTGCCCTGGGGATTATCATTGCCGAGCAGGTCTTTTGATGTGGGAATTAGTTCCAATGCCACTCTAACCACGCCCACTCCTAACTAAACACCCATTTAAGAACAATGGCATTGGACCTCCTTACGCACTCACAATCAAGAGCAATCATCACCCATCCACTAATCTCAAGCTATAAATAAGGGAGGAGGACAAAGAAGAGGGCGTGTTTTTGGAGGATGAAAAAGGAAAGATAGAGAAAAGAGCATAAGAAGAGCAGTAAGAGAGAAATGAGAGGAATTCGTAGGGTTGCGTTGTATTGTTGGGTCTCTAAGCCAAGAATCGCCCAAAATAGGAAATCCAAAACCCACATCACAAATAGATTGTGAGCTCAAGTAAGGATCAATGCATAGCCCTTATTTTTGGCGCCCACAAAGTTTTATGGAAAACTTTGATAAAATGAAAGAAATAAGGATTTTTTTTTTTTTTTTTATTAATGCAAATTCAAAATTAAAGTGGGACAAATATATATATATATATATATATATATATATATATATATATAATCTTGGTAAGCTACACACACCTAATGAGTTTTGAATTCACGACTTCACCTTCCACCTAAAACTTATATGGGGAGGAGGTGTCATTTGAGCTTAAGCTCATAGCCTAATGTGGGCTATACATATTCTACTGAAAAAATTCAACCAATGAAGATCCAAATATCAAAAGAGGCTCAAAGAAATACACTCCAACTTATCCAACTTTTATTAAATACATAAAACAATGACCATGCTTGCCCACATCATAAACATGCTAACATATTCTACATGGAAAATCTAAATGTTCATAATCCCCTCATAACTATGCACTGCACTTATTTGAAGTTGTAAGGTTGAATTTAATCAATCATGTGTTGGCTTTATTCCGTGACAAATTTGCTTGTAATATAGCACTTAAAACCCCTGTATTTAGGTGGAAATCATGTAAGGGTAGTGTGTGAGAGAGTGTGAAGAAATGCTCAAGACAGTGCAGTGAAGCAGAGACTCACGGCTGGGACTCGTGGGAGGCTCGTGGCTTGCAAGCCGCCAAAAGTTGCACACGCGTAGAGCATGAAGGGGAGCTGAATAGTCATGTCACCTGGAGCACTATAGGACAAAAATCAAGACTGGCCATTAAGTTAGTTCGCGGCTTAAACTCGCGACTCAGTCAAGTCGCGAGGTCAAGTCGCCAGCTAGCCCTATTTTTGGAAAAACTGACTCTTCGCATTCCATTCTCACACCAATATAAATACCCCTGATTCCCACAAAATAGGTGTGGCTATTCAAAAAGAAAAACCTTAAGAGAGATTTCTTCAAAACACCAACCCAATTAGAGAGAACTACTCATTCTTAGAGAGAAATCTTTGTAGTTTCTTCTCATTCCCTCTATCATTGTCATACCTATTGAGAGGAGATTTCTATCCAAACACTACCCACACCCATTTAGAGTGTTGAGTGTTTTTGGAGTTTTGGGAAGCATTGGAAGATGCCAAGGATGGCGGATGCTATGGATTATAGTGGAATCTGGTAAGTTAGAAAAAAAAAAGGTTCGACGCAATCTCGTTGGAGCAAGAAGCTTGGAGGGCTTAGGTACATTGGGTAGATTAGGTTTGGAGGGTCTATTGCTGTTCATGTATCCCAACTACATTTTCTAGTGGATTATTGACCGCTTGAAGGGCGGCGGAGAGGTTTTATGCTGAGGGCTTCGATTTCCTCTTCGATAACACATCGTGTATTGTCCTTGTGTTTGCATCTCTCTTCCCTTAATCTTTGCCTTTTATTTTCTGCTGTGGATGTGATTTTAATTGGCTTAGATTGTTTACCAATTCTGTTTATAGCTTGTGTTCATTTTCCGCACACTAGTTGTTTGTCATAAAACTTGAATCGGTTATTTTGTAATTGGGGGTCAAAACGTTCAAGGGTGTTTTATACACTATTTGAACTTTCAATTGGTATCAGAACGGGTACACTTGTTGTGATTTAAATACCTAAGTGTGATCCTTGACCCCTTGTGTTTATTTGCCATGAATTGTGCTTTGTATGCCTCTTTGCATGATTTGGTTAGTGATGAATGTAACATACCACGTGTTTGTGAAAATGCCTCTATGAGTGTTAATCCTCATAAGTGTGATGATATGTTATTTGAATCTATGGGTGTTGTTGACAAACTCTTGAAGAAAAATGCTAAGAAGTTTCAAAAGAATTTGAGCAAGTTATTTTGTGAAAATGATGATTTAATTGCTAAGCTCAATGAATCCAATGAATTGGTTGAGAAATATAAAAAACTTGCTGAAATTTCTCTTGAAAAGATGAAAGAGTTTGAATGTTTGAATGTGGACTTGGATGCTAAACTTATTTTTTCTAACAAACTTGTTGATGAGTAAAAATCTGAAAATGAATCTCTTAAGATGCATGCCAAGTGCTTGATTGCTGAACCTACTGCTAAAAAGGATGATAATATTTGTTGCAATCATGTTGTGGTACCCGATTTTGTGTCTAGTGTGTGTTCTACCTTAAAGGACAAATCGGTGTATATTCTTCCACATAAAAGAAATCAAAAGGTGGAGAGAAATACTGTTAAGTCAAAGCCTCTATTTAGGTCTCAACCTAAGGCTTTGGATGGATCTAAGTTTGTTCCAACTTGCCACCATTGTGGTGTGATTTGTCACATAAGACCCCAATGCCCCAAGTTAAAAAGAGAACAAACCTTTGTTGTTAGATCCCTTCCCAAAAAGCCTAGTGGACCTAAACACATTGTTTGACACCACTGTGGTGCTTTTGGTCATCTAAGACCTCATTGCTCTAAGTTTCAAGCTCTTAAGAGAATCAAAAGAAAAGAGAAACTTGAGCTTTTTGGAAGTTGCGCTTTGAAAGCTAAATCGGATTGGATGGAAAATGGTAAGTTGTTGAAGAAAGTGGTTAATGCTCTTACCTCCTTGTCTATGTGCATCTCCGGTTCTCATTCTTCCAACCCTCGTCTCACTTCCCATGAGACACTCATTTCAAACAATTATTCCGTTTGGATGAGGAAGGGTTCCTTTGGTTGAGCTTTTGCTCTTTTGGTCATTGATCTAATTCTTTCGATCTTTGTAGGATCCTTCATGCATTAAATGTCATATCTTCAAGCATTTTGTGCATCTTGCATTTATTAGTATGCATTATTTTGTTTTTGATCTTTCTTTTATGTTTCAGCTTTGCGTGAGTAAAAAATCCAAAACCACATAAAAAGTGAAAATTTTAAAAAGTTTGATCGTATTTGTTTGAGCACATATCACATGTGAGTTTGGCCTTATACCTTTGTACAAATGGCTTTGTGCATTTACGAGCTTAGCTTGTTAGTTTTGCACTTATATCTTTGTGGGAAAAATCTTGACATCTTTGTGTGATTGTTGTAAATCGATCTTCAAGCTTGTCATGAATGATTAGTCAATAGTCATGTTGGTTTTGATACATGCGTAGACTTGTGCTTATATCTCTTCCCACTCTTTTATTTTTATTACTTAAAGAGCTCAATAAATGTAAATCTCAAAATGAAAAGAGATAATGAGCTGCAAAAGTCGTCGCATATACTAGTATTTGACTAGGAAAAAGGGAAAGCGACTTGTATTTAAAATGTTTGATGCCCAAAAACCAAAGGCTTGTTCACCAAATTGAAATATCAAAAATTTCAGGCATCAATCTCAAAAATGAGATGTATTGCTCAAAATGAGTTGTATTGATTCAAAATGATCAAATGATATGAATTGTAAGAAGCCAAATGAAAAGCTTCAATCTTATGTAATCATTTTCTTGTGGGAGGTCATATATATTCACTTCTATAATTAAGATAGACCACTTGACTTAGTACTAGTTGTGTATGACTTGATTGAATTGATCATTGAAACTTCACTCTAGACTAAGGACTATTCCACATTTGATACACACACACAACACACATGCCTAATGTTCAATGAATGTCTTATTCATTTGTTAGATTGTACTTGTCTAAATGTGATGTGTGTGTGCTCAATTATATATGGTTCAATCCAAAAAGATTTTTGATCATTTTATATATTTTTGGAAGTGATTTTTATCACTCTTTGTGTTCATGTTTAGTGTTTACTTTGTTTTTCATTGTTTAAACATATTCTGTATTGAAAAACAGGTGTCAGAGTTTTTCGCGGCTCAGCTGGCGACTCACCAGTCGCGAAACCCCAGTCGCGAGTTCATCCAGAAGTTTTTGGCGACTCACTCGCGGCTTGCTCACGACTCACTCGCGACTCGCGAAAATTTTCGCGACTGAACCTCGCGACTCGCCTAATCGCGAAACTCCCAAAAATAGCTTTTTAAAGGGTTTTTTGTGGAAAACTTGTTTTAAACCTCTCCCATCCTCTCTAAAACCTCTCTTTCAATATTTTTACATCAAAACCCAACCAATTTGAATGGTTTTTCATTCCATTAACATTTCTAAGGTAATTATAAATTCTTTTCATTAATTTTGATCCTTGGATTATGTTTTGGAGAGTTTTATACTCTTTGTTGGGATTTTTATCATTGGGGTTGGGAAAACTTAATTTTTGTCAAATTTCTTCATGGGATTGGTTTCTTTTGTTGATTTGCATTGGATGTTAGCCCCTTGTGGTAGAAAGAACATGTATTAAGGGTGAATTTCATGATGTTCATACATTGTTTCACATTATTGTTCATAGTGTGCATGCTAGGTGTTTGATAAAATGCCTCTTAGACATTTTCTAGCTTGTTTGGACTCCGATGAGTACCAAACTTTGGGGTTTCTCATGTTTCCTCATTAGGAACATGTTTGGTTCATTGGTTGTGTATTTAACACACCTTGCCCCACATGTGCATTTTTCATGCATTGGTCATGCATTGCACTTAGCCACCTCTTACACACACCTTTGCTACCCTTGTCATGCATTGGTCTAGATCTTGCTTCTTCATCATAGCATGTCATGTCTACCTTATGCTCTGTAGCATTCTATATTGTCTTAGGTTTGAGCTTCATTTTCTCATTCATTTCGCACCCCTCATGCATTATTAGCATTGTCCGTACCTTTATCTCTTGCCCTCATTTCTTCTTGACCCTTTGTCTATTCCTGACAAAAAGGGGGAGAGTATACTCTAGAGACTCTTGTGCACATCCTTAGGGGGAGAAATTCTATTTCTCATGCACATTTGTAAGGGGAGAGATATTCCATAGGGGAGATGCATATACCAAGGGGGAGAAGACATTGAGTTAATAAGAAAACTTTGTTTTGTTTGTTCCTCTTTATATTTGTTTTCTTGTATTGCATCATGTTTGTGTTTTGGACATGCATATATCCCTATGCTATTGTGCTCCATTGAATGCATGTTCGGATGATCGTTTGCTTGGCTATGTGATCATTGTAGTCATTTCTATATGACTGTTTTGGTGTTTGATCAAGTTGCTCACATGTTTCACATTATGTTTACTTGATCGCAACTTACTTGTTACATTATAGTTGTCCTTTTATTACTTGCTTTACCTTGAGGGTCTAATGTGTTTTGTGTAAGTGTTTCAGGTTACAAGAATATATGTTCCTAGTACATCACAGTTTCTCATCATTTTGAAGGGGAGAAACTTTAAGCACTTTTAGTTTATATTGTTTAAGTTTTTATTCAATATAATGTGCTTTGTATCCATGTTGCTTTTGTAAACTTTTAGGATTATATTTTATGCATATTTGTAGGCTTTATGGTCTGTACCATGCTTTATGCAACCTTTATGTTTTGTTAAAGCAATACTTCTATCCAAATGTCATGCATTTTCTGGTTAAGTACTGTCACTCTTTTGCCCTTGTAGGATTGTTCCTAGATGCATATACTTAGTGTATTATGTATTGGTTGAGTGTTGGGCATACAAGTAACTTGCATTGTTCTTGTTAGCTTGTATGTTCAAGTGTTCATTCCAAGTGTGAATGAACAGTGTGATCACTACCTTGTAGTGATTGCTTGTTTGATCAAGCAATAGTTTGTTTCTTAACTCCATCTTTGCTTGATCACATATTGCTTGCTTCATATGCATTTCATGCTTTTCTGCATACAATGATCATGGTGTATTGTTGTGTTTCAGGAGATTCATGTTTATATGATTCAAGAGCTGCACAGCTTCTAGATTTAGGTGTGAGTGAGTTTTGCCATTGTTCACAAACTCACGTTTAAGTCTAGAGTCTGTTTTAGGGTGTTTTGTCACGGAATAGCCAAAGGGGGAGATTGTAAGGTTGAATTTAATCAACCATGTGTTGGCTTTATTCCATGACAAATTTGCTTGTAATATAGCACTTAGAAACCCTGTATTTAGGTGGGAATCATGTAAGGGTAGTGTGTGAGAGAGTGTGAAGAAATGTTCAAGACAGTGCAGTGAAGCAAAAACTCGCGGCTGGGACTCGCGGGAGGCTCGCGGCTTGCAAGCCGCCAAAAGTTGTACACGCGTAGAGCATGCAGGGGAGCTGAACAGTCATGTCACTTGGAGCACTACAGGACAAAAATATAGACTGGCCATTAAGTTAGTTCGCGGCTTAAACTCGCGACTCAGTCAAGTCGCGAGGTCAAGTCGCCAACTAGCCCTGTTTTTGGAAAAACTAACTCTTCGCATTCCATTTTCACACCAGTATAAATACCCCTCATTCCCACAAAATAGGTGTGGCTATTCAGAAAGAAAAACCCTAAGAGAGGTTTCTTCAAAACACCCACCCAATTAGAGAGAGCTACTTATTCTTAGAGAGAAATCTTTGTAGTCTCTTCTGATTCCCTCTCTCATTGTCATACCTATTGAGAGGAGATTTCTATCCAAACACTACCCACACCCATTTAGAGTGTTGAGTGTTTTTGGAGTTTTGGGAAGCATTGGAAGATGCCAAGGATAGCGGATGCTATGGATTATAGTGGAATCCGGTAAGCTAGAAAAGAAAAAGGTTCGATGCAATCTTGTTGGAGTAAGAAGCTTGGAGGGCTTAAGTACATCGGGTAGATTAGGCTTTGAGGGTCTATTGCTGTTCATGTATCCCAACTACATTTTCTAGTGGATTATTGACCGCTTGGAGGGCGGCGGAGAGGTTTTACGCCGAGGGTTTTGGTTTCCTCTTCGATAACACATCGTGTGTTGTCCTTGTGTTTGCATCTCTCTGCCCTTAATCTTTGCCTTTTATTTTCTGCTGTGGATGTGATTTTAATTGGCTTAGATTGTTTACCAATTCTGTTTACAGCTTGTGTTCATTTTCCGCACACTAGTTGTTTGTCATAAAGCTTGAATTGGTTATTTTGTAATTGGGGGTCAAAACGTTCAAGGGTGTTTTATACACTATTTGAACTTTCAGAAGTGAATGTGTTTTTGTGTGAAGGCCGAGGAAGCTGCAATTTCTTCATTGAAGAGTGTGCTGGATGCTCTAGACACTCATCTTGCTTCAAACACTTTACTGGTTGGGAATTCTGTAACCCTGGCTGACATTGTTAGAACGTGCAACTTATACATGGGCTTCACCCAACTGATGACTAAGAGCTTTATTTCTGAGGACCATGGTGAATCAACCAAATTTCAAGAAGGTTCTGGGAGAGGTGAAATAGATAAGTTTGTCCTTCCTGTTACAAAGAAGCATCTCAGCCAAAAGAATCTGCTAAACCAAAGCCTAAGGATGAACCCAAAAGGAGGAACCAACAATGCCCAAACCAGAACCTGGCGAGGAAGAGGAGGCTCCAAAGCCCAAACCTAAGAATACTCTTGATCTACTGCCCCCAAGTAAGGTGATACTGGAATCTGGATGAGTGGAACCAAGACCAACTTCAGTGAGCTTGCTATTAAAGGCTTCTTTTGTCATCTTCTTTTGATAATGACCTACGTATTGTGAGATGTTGGGTACTGCTGATGGTGCTCTCTCTTTCTACATGCATGTATGTTATGATGCTTATTGTTTTGTAGCTTGAATTTTCTGGTCCACATAGAGCACTGGGTTGATTTTGCATCATTGGAGATTGGTACTAATATTCTGGAATGGTGTAAACCTAGAAGTGGATGTGTAGTATACTGTATAACTTCCTCTGGTGAGGTACATCTTATTTTATTATGGAATTGTTCTATTTCCTTTTGGCATGTAAATGATGACCAAGCTTTATGGAAAACTTAGATAAAGTGAATAAAATAAGAAATTTGTTTTTTCTTAAATTCAAAATTAAAGTTGGATATATATATATTCTGTTGAAAAACTTCAACTAAAGAAGATCCCAATATCAAAAGAGGTTCAATGAAATACACTCCAACTTATCTAGATTTTATTAAATACATAAAACAATGACTGTGCTAAAAAAAATGCTAAAAAATGCTAAAAAAAAATGCTAAAAAAAATCGGGTACTTCCTTTGAATAATCAAACATCAATATAATCTCAAAAAAGATTACTGGATTGTTGAATTGGGTCAATGATTTACCGGAAGAAATTTGTATTTCAAGAATAATTAAACCTATTATTGAATTGTAAGTATATTTAATTATTGATTAAGAAAACAAATGAGTACTTCTTTGAATAACAAATTCTCAAATTTTCTCTGTTTTTTGTGTGTATGGAGACTGCTATGCCCTGCTCAAATTCCTCATGATCATTTAGCTTTTGAGCCTAAACTCTAAGGTTTTATATTTTTTTTTCTCCTTAAAATAATAATGGTGTGCTATATTGAGATAATTAGTATTTATTTATGGAAATTGAATTATCAAAATAGAGTAGTTTTTTTTGTTATTAAAAAAAAAAAAAAAAAAAAAAAAAAAAAAAACTTAAGTAGAATAATTTAGTTTCCATTCCTTTCGGCTAATGGAATTATTTTTGTTACTTGGCCGGGTTGGACCATATCAATAATGGCCTAAGAAATATGCTCAGCCTTTTTAATTGTCTCTTGTCTCTCATTTGACATTTCTTGGCCAAGCTAATTGAAATCGCAATTCTCATTTTCAGAAATTGCTTCTGCACGCCTTACGACACAAGCCAATAAGGAGTAGTTATGTAAGACATTGTGCATGCCCTTTTAATAAAGAAATTGGGTTTATTGAATATTGACTTATTTAATGTGTGCCTTTTGTTTTTCTGCCAATAATGGGGTTATAAAAGACTTGAATTTCTTTTTGACTTCAGGAACTATTGTTAATGACAACGTCTTCTTAACACCTAATGGTTTCCTTCAGCATTTTTGTTGTTCCTCTAGTTTTCTTCCAGTACTTTTTTTTTTTAATGAATATTTTCTCCCAGTACTTACAAGTTCTAATTAATGTGTAACATTGCAACCATTATCTCTCCTTGTTTTTATGTATGCAGGAATGGTGGGACTATCTCTGGGAGAAGAGCACTTCATACAGTGTGGCGTTGCTCAAGTCAAGACCTTCGTTCTGACTTCTGATGAAAGATATAGTCGGAATGCTGGAAAAGGATTCAGATAGCCAAATCCAATTAGTTAGAATTAATGGTCTGTTTGAATACTGTTTATTTTGTTAAAAATTGAAAACACTGTAATAAAATAATTTTTAAATATATGAATAATTTTATAGAATCCATTTTTAATGAAATTTTTGTTGAAAAATGAGATTTATGGGTCCTGTGAACAGTATACAGGACCCACTGAAAAGCAACCACAGCCACAAAAACTAAGAAACGCACTTCCAAAAAAAAAATGCAGACACAGATGCATAAACATGCTATCCAAACGGGTACTAAGTCTAATTTGAGTTGCTTAGTAGTTTAACTCATGTAAACAAGGAAATTAATTTTATTTTACATCAGCTTTTGGCCTGCTTTCTTCCAGAAAAAGTGAACTTTTTTCTGCTTTTTTTTTTACGGTATCATGGACTTAATGGCACGTAAATGGTTTAGCAAAAGTCAGGTTGGGGGAAACAGATGTTATTTGCAGTGTGAAGGTATTTAATGGTTCAAGATGCTGGATCTTCCACACGTATCTACATTAAGCATCTCCTCCTCTGTTTTGTGAAGACTTGTAATGTTGTCTACTAATTTCTGTAAATGCTGGCAGAACTTGGAAAGCTGAGTTCATTGCAACCCGACAAAGGAAAGGTTGCCATACATGTTGATTGCAGTCAGCACCAATGTTTGAGGTTATATATCTGATGCTTTCTTCTAATACTATCATTTTTTGTTGATTGAGCTCATATAGTTACTCTTCTTATAATTATTATTAGGTTGGACTTATTTTCATTGGCTTATTTTGTTTGAAAAATAAGGTGTATAAAGGTACAGTTACAACTAGATAAGCTGGATTTTTAGTTTTTTTTTTTTTTTAAATTTTTTTTTTAAATGAAAGTCGTATTCCTCATTGCCATAAATCTAACTCATAACTCGTATCTCTTAATAGTCTAATCCATCATTGCTACCTTCTGCTTTTTGAAGGACATTCCACGCTACCCCACTATCCCTCTTCTCTCTCTCTCTCTCTCTCTCTCTCTCTCTCTCCCACCTAGGTAAAGAACAATAAAGTCTCTCTGTTTGCTCTCACACTCTCTCTCATAAGTAATATATATATATATATATATATATATTTTTTTTTTTTTTCCTTTCTTATGAAATTCGTATTCCTACACAAATTAATTATCTGAGAGAGAGATTTGGGGCTCAAATAAAATTACATTATTAATGGAGGTTTGTTGGACAGATTATATTTTAAACTACAAAAATTTCATTGGTTGCCCATTTGCTAAGAGAATCCAGAACAACATCATGGATCTCTTACACCAAACAATAGTGGGTTTATGTAAAATAGAAAAAAGACAATCTTAAAGGGAATACAAGATTATGTAGCTTGGCTCTAGGATCTTGAATTATCATCTAAAAGACAATCTAAGAACATATTTCATATTAAGTGTGGATTGTAAATATTTTCTTTATGTTATTAGATTATATACAACTATCATATAAATTCTAGGATCTTGAATTATCATGATTTGACAACTATAAAAATTAATTATAATGCTTACTTTGATTTATTGCTGAAATTTTCTTAAAATCAAGTTAAGGACAACCTCTTTTTTTTTTTAATGAAAGTCATATTCTTCGTTGCCATAAGTCTAACTCATATCTATCATAAGTCCAATGACTCTAATCCATCATTGCCACTTTCTGCTTTTTAAAGTACCCCACATTCCACGCTATCCCACCATCGATCCCTCTTCTTTCTCTTATTCCTACCTAGACATAGAAAAACAAAACTCTCTCCTTCCTGTCTCACTCTCTATCATTCCTACCTAGGTAATAAAGAACAATAAACTTTCTCTCTCTCTCATTTCTCTTTCACTCTCTCTTATTTCTACCCTGATAAAGAAAAATAAAACCCTCTCTCTCTCCTTCCCTAATTTTTCCCCTTTCACACCTGTGGACTTACTTGTTCAGAATCTAGATAATAATGTGTTTGTGGTTGTACTAAAATCAATTGTAAACATACAATTAAAACCACTCCTCAAGAGTAATTATGTTAAAGTGCTTTATTATTTACTTTGCTTGAAATACTATACATTGGTGAAATTGCTGGGGAGAAGACCCCCATGTTCTAAATTATTGTAATTTGGTTATGCATATGACAAAGAAGTTGGAAATTCTCCCTTTACATCAAGTTATACAAAATATCATAGAAGTTGTAACTCACGAGCTTTGTGGGCTATTATTGTTACATTATGATGACAAATTTGTGTTGGTATTATTCAGCTGTTATCATGCCACATAAAGAGGAATTTGTGTCTTCTCAAAAAAAAAAAAAAAAAAAAAAAAATGAAATTTGTGTAACAAATAGCTCTGAAGAATTTGTGTATATGAGAAACTTGTGCATTCTAAGTTTTATTAGTATAACGTTTGGATTCCGAGAAACTGAAAAATATGTTCCATATTCATCAAAAAAGAAAAAAGAAAAATATGTTCCATAACCCTTGCAACAAGATCCATATATCCAAACTTAATTAACCTATTAAAAACAATTGATAAGATTAACCAATTAATTAATACTAAACGAAATCATAAACTCAAAAGAAATCAAATGCTATTAGAGTCTTTTAATATGGAACTAAATAAATAAAATAAAAACAAAAAAAATAAAAGTCAGCTCATTCTAAATTTCTTATTAGAGAATCCAATCAAGGGGGGAATTGTGGTTTTGAGTGTGGCACCACAATTTTTCAAAAGCATGAGACCAAAATGTAAGGGTCCACCCAGACATATGTCTTCCACTCTCTCTCTCTCTCTCGCTCTCTCTCTCTCTTTAGCCTGCAAAGCTGATCAAAGTATCTCTCTGGCTACTGTTAGAAATACTGAATGCAATAGTATTGTATTTTTCACAAATCAAAGAATATACACTAGTGCCTTTATATAGGAGGCATATGTGTGCGGTACAAGTAAAGTATAGTACAAGTACAAGTGCACTATATAAGTAACCTAGCTGGGCCTAAAACCCATAACATAATATACGTTAACAGCCCCCCTCAAACTTAAGGTGGACGTGAGACTAGCTTGAGGTTGTCAACTAAATCACAAGTGCGTCCCTTAGGAAGTGACTTGGTGAAGATATCTACAAGTTGATCTTTGGAGGAGACAGAGAAAAGCTAGAGAGCACCATGGACAAGATGATAACGGATAAAATGACAATCAATCTTGATGTGTTTAGTCCGTTCATGGAAGACATCATTGTGAGTAATATGAATGGCACTCTGGTTGTCACAATAAAGGGGAGTAGCAGAGGATATGGTGTTGGGTTCTAAATGTTTAGAACAATTGGCAAATCGTGAATACAAACTTGTCTAGATATAGATCTTAGAGTCTATAGGTTTTATTAGACAATGCTCAAGGTAATTCAAGTCAAGATTCAAGAACATACAAGCTGTAGGAAGAAGATTTCATAATCTGTCTGGTTTGATTGATCGAAAGACAGGCTCGACCGATCGAAAATCATATCTGCAGAATTTTAATTAAGCCCAAACAGCAGTTCAAGCCCATTTAGGATTAGGGTTTCTAATCTACTTCTCCCAGTATATAAAGGAAACCCTAAGCACGTTTTTATGTGGCTTTTCAGAGAGAAAAGAGTGTGCCTCTTTTGTATTTAGGGTTTTGTTCCTAAAAATCTCTCTTATGTCTTCTACCAGTGCTATTCCTTGAAGAATCTCAAGATCCGGTATTGTAGAAGTTGTTACCTTCTCTTGTCATCAAAGGTGTTAATGATCTAAACCTTCAAGGGTGGTCTTGGAGTCACAAACAGGAGAGTTTGTGTTGCTAAACCTTTGAGTGGGATCTCAAAGTCACAAACGAGGGTGTTTGTGTTTTGCAAAGGCTAAAGAAAGAAGGAGTCCGTGGATTCGGAGCTTGCACGTGGTCGTGTCAGTAAGTTCTACTGGTTGGTAGCATTAGGAAGTCAAGCAGGGGTGCTTGTAAGTCCTTTTGTATGAACTTCGATTCTTTCTAGTGGATTTGTTTTTTACCTTGAGGATAGCTAGGTTAAATCCTTCCTAGGTTTTTTACCGGTTTGGTTTTCCTGGGTGATCATATCATTATCTTATTTATTTTCCGCTGTTATGCATGATATGATTGTTTGATTGTGATAACCTAGACTTGGAATTTGGACTAAGTAACAACTTGGCTAATTAACTAGGTTAATCCAATTGTGTTTTAAGAGGTCTAAAAACTGACAAGTGGTATCAGAGCGGGTAGCTCTTTTGTTGTTGATCCTTTGATCACTGAGCTAATCCTTGACCCCTAATGTCATGGAAAATTTGAAGTGTCTTTCTGATCATGTTTCTGCTCATGCTTCTGTTGATTTTATTGATGCCTGTGAAACTCTTCGTAAGAAATTATTGAAATCCATGAAAATTGCTAAGAAATTCAAGGAAGAGTTAAAATTGGCTAATCTTGAAAAAGAGGAATTGATTGTTAGATTAGATGAATCTAATAAAAAGAATGAATTTTTGAGAAATCAAATTTCCTCTCAAGATTAGAAGATGAAAAGTTTGGAACAAGAGTTAGTTGAATCTAAAGTTAAAATTGAAAATTTGACTAGTACCAAGCCTGTTATTGATAACAAAAGTGTTTCTGTTTCTCTTAAGCCTAAAACTGAGAAAGTTTATATCCCTCCTTTTAAGAGGAATAATAAAGAAAATGCTTATTTTGCTAGGTTAGACAAAGGTAAAAGTTCTGATGTTGACGCTGATGTTTCTAAACCTATGACTAAACCTACTGTTAGAGAGTACAATAAATCTGTTTTTGTGCCTACCTATCACCTTTGTGGTGTTGTTGGTCATATTAGACCAAATTGTTCTTTGTTGAGGCAAGAACCAAAGCCTGTGACCAGAAACCCCATTAGGAATATTGATGTTCCTAAATTTGTTCCTGTTTGTCACTTTTGTGTTGTCCATGGTCACATTCGTCCTAATTGTCATAAACTGAAATTTAAGCATTCTGTGTTTCAATCTAGGATTTGTGATGATATTTCTCCTGCCATAAGTCTATATAAATTGTTTCATATTATTTTGAAAAATTTAAGCTTGTTGGCTTGTGAAAGGAATTTGCAGGATTTTAGTCTTTCTCAGAAGATTGGTGTAATTCCTCAAATACACTCTGCTTCTCATGGATTTTCACCTACAAAGCCGAAGACTCGTGCTAGATGGGTGAGAAAAAATTCTCTAAGGTAAGTGTTGCTGACTTGTCCTTGATTTAATTCTTTCAATTGTTTATGGACATGTTTTGTTTTTGTTTTTGGTTGTTTTGTTTCTTTTAGAATGTTTTTTTATTTAATAAAAAAAAAATCCAAAAACATTGAAAAATTTTCAAAAAGACAAAAATATTTTATTTTGAGTCTTGTTTTATTTGTTTTGAGGATTACATGAATTATGATATCTCTCTTGATTTAGAACATGCTTGACATTGTTGAGAAACTTGGATAGTATGTGTTATATAAGTGCTATGCTATTTTTTATTTTATATGAGTATGTACTAGTTTGTACATGTACTCAAGGGTTAATTAAGAAATTGATATTTCTTGTTTGTGTACCCTCTATAGCTTAGTTAAGCACTGTCATGCATTACATTTACATTGTTCATTTAGCAGAATATGTGCTTTTTTGTTTTTGGTCATATAGTTTTAAAACCAAAAAGATTTTTGTGTTTTGTATTTCACATCTTGGATTTATAATCAAGGATTGGCCATATTATCTTTACATAACAAGTTTATGTACCTTGTTTAGCTTTGATGAGTTTATTTCTTGCACTTGACTAGTTGAAACTTTGTAGTGCATGTTGTGTGGGAAAGATGTTTATGGTGTTTATCACTTTGTCTTAATCTTGAAGTCACATGTTATTTGACTGTCGGACTTGATCCTTTTGAGAAAAGTATAAATAACCATCTCACCACTGTTTACTAGCCAATCATGAACACCTTAGTGCATATCGTAAGATTTTGTGCTCGAAAAAGTGTAGCACATGCACAAAAAAAACATAAGGTGTAGCCTCGGTTTAATTGCTTAATGCTTAAAATTGGTATGTACTATTAGGCTTGATGCCAAATCACATAATTAAAATTGGTGTGTATATTATGAGGCAAATCAAGAAACTTACATGATTGCAAGCTTATTTTCTAGGAGATGTGGGAGTTATATGATGTAACTCTTTAGGTGATAGTCTCTTTTAAATTTTATGTGATGGATTTTGTAGACTTTGTGATTGATTGCTATTCACATATTACCTCACATGTATCTCAAACTTTTGCTAGTTGCACACACTACACAAGTTACTCTTTGCTAAACTTGGTACATTATATTGTGTGTAATCTTGTTGTGGCCATCCAAGATTAATGTTCCATGATTTTGATGCAAATTGTCTTTAATGTTTGAGTTTTGGAGACAAATTGGTTGAAAAACTTGTTTTTGGAAGATCTGGGTTAAACTCTAGTTTTTTTTTTGAAAAACTTTTAGTCTCATACTCATGCATTTCATTCATGAAATATTGTGCTTTGAGGAGTTTTTGCATTAAATTGCTCTGTTTTTCAAAAAGTTGATTTTTCCATGCATCATTTATGTTTAGGATTCACATGCATTGCATTGTTTTTGTATCCATTTTGCAGTTTTGTAGTCATATCTCTCATTGTTTTCACACATAACATGCATACACTTTGTTACATTGGGTACTCAACTTGATCAAAAAAATTGATTGATTAATTTTTGAGCTATGTACTTTCTAGTATATGCTATTTTTATGTGTGAACTGTAGAAAATATTTTTCTTAAGAGATATGATGGATAATCAATGTGCAAATATTTTCTCTACTCATGCAACTATTTATGGGTCACATAGTGCCATGTTTGCATTTTATTGAAAGAGAGAATATTTTTTCTTCATGTGTATCCTCAACTTAGTTTTTTTTAAACTTGCTTTTTTTATGCCCAACCCCTTTATTTTTCCCCAAAATTGTTTTTCCCAAAACTTGAAACTTAGAGGGAGAGTTAGAATTTAGTTTTGTTTTTTTTATATTCTGTTTCATATTATTGTTTATATGTCCTTCTTTCCACACATGCGGTGATGTGTTTGTTGAGTGTTTCAGGAAAGACAGGTGCATTCTGATCAAGACCTTCTACCTCTTCTTGCAACTTCTAGGGTAGGAGTCTTAGATTGGGATTTGTGATATAATTGGGCATTTTATTGTATTGAGTTGTTCTTGTATTTGAGCATTTCACTTTGTATGAAAGTTTTGTCATGAATTGCCAAAGGGGGAGTTTGTTAGGTTCTAAATGTTTAGAACAATTAGCAAATCGTGAACACAAATTTGTCTAGATATAGATCTTAGAGTCTATAGGTTTTATTAGACAATGCTCAAGGTGATTCAAGTCAAGATTCAAGAACATACAAGCTGCAGGAAGAAGATTTCATAATCTGTCTGGTTCGATCGATCGAAAGACAGGCTTGACTGATCGAAAATCGTATCTGCAGAATTTTAATTAAGCCTAAACAGCAGTTCAAACCCATTTAGGATTAGGGTTTCTAATCTATTTCTCCCAGTATATAAAGGAAACTCTAATCACGTTTTTATGTGACTTTTCAGAGAGAAAAGAGTGTGCCTCTTTTGTATTTAGGATTTTGTTCCTAAAAATCTCTCTTATATCTTCTACCGGTGCTATTCCTTGAAGAATCTCAAGATCCGGTATTGTAGAAGTTGTTACCTTCTCTTGTCATCAAAGGTGTTGATGATCTAAACCTTCAAGGGTGGTCTTGGAGTCACAAACAGGAGAGTTTGTGTTGCTAAACCTTTGAGTGAGATCTCAAAGTCACAAACGAGGGTGTTTGTGTTTTGCAAAAGCCAAAGAAAGAAGGAATCCATGGATTCGGAACTTGCATGTGGTCGTGTCAATAAGTTCTACTGGTTGCATTAGGAAGTCAAGCGGGGGTGCTTGTAAGTCCTTTTGTATGAACTTTGATTCTTTCTAGTGGATTTGCTTTTTACCTTGAGGATAGCTAGGTTAAATCCTCCCCAGGTTTTTTACCGGTTTGGTTTTCCTGGGTGATCATATCATTATCTTATTTATTTTCCGCTGCTATGCATGATATGATTGTTTGATTGTTTGATTGTGATAACCTGGACTTGGAATTTGGACTAAATAACAACTTGGCTAATTAACTAGGTTAATCCAATTGTGTTTTAAGGGGTCTAAAAACTGACATATGGACACACACAAATCCGTAAGAAGCCATCGTAGCCAAAGGAGCTCAGATGTGGTATCAGTAAAGGCACGATATTCTCCTTCAGTACTGGAGCGGGCCACAAAAGTTTGTTTCATACTTCGCCAAGAAATCAAAGAAGAACCAAGGAGAAAGCAATAACCAGTGGTGGACCTGCGATCAGTGGGATCTCCTGCCTAATCAACATCAAGAAATGCACGGAGAACAAGAGGAAACTGAGCAGAGTAGAAAAGACCATGGAAGAGAGTGCCCTTTAGGTATCGAAGAATGCGCAGAATAGCAGCATAATGAGTCAATCGTGGAACAGATAGATACTGACTCACCTGGTGAACAGCATAGGAAATGTCTGGACGAGTGACAGTGAGATAAACTAGACTGCCAATCAAGCGTCTGTAAAGAGAGGGATTAGACAATGGTTTCCCCCCTGACGGAGTCAGATGCACATTAAGCTCAACTGGAGTGTCAACAGTCTTGCTATCAGTGAGTCCAGCTCGAGACAAGAGTTCAGAGGCATACTTGGCTTGAGTAATATAAAGTCCATCTGTAGAATGAGTGATTTCAAGACCCAAGAAGTAATTGAGATGTCCAAGATCTTTCATCTCAAACTGCTGACTGAGAAAATCCTTGAGTTCTTGAATGCCACTGAGGTCATCACCAGTTATGATCATATCATCCACATACAGGAGAAGTAAAATAGTGCCTTTGTCAGTGCGACGAAAAAATAAGGCATAATCATAATGACTGGCCATGTAACCTAAGCGAGAGATGGTAGAGCTGAATTTGGCAAACCAAGCTCGTGGAGCTTGTTTAAGGCCATAAAGAGCACGCCGAAGGTAACAAACCTTATTTGATTCAACAGAGAGACCTGGAGGAGGTTGCATATAAACTTCTTCACTTAAATCCCCATTAAGGAATGTATTTTTGACATCCATCTGAAAAAGGTCCCATTTTTTGGCAGCAGCAATAGCTAAGAGAGCTCGAACAGATGAGATACGAGCAACCGAAGTAAAGGTCTCTTCATAATCAATCTCATATTCTTGTGTAAAACCTTTTGCAACGAGACGAGCTTTATAGCGCTCAATGGACCCATCAGAGCGAGTCTTAATCTTATAGATCCACTTACAACCAATCACAGATTTCCCAGGAGAAAGTGTCACCAAATCCCAAGTATGGTTTTTAGATAATGCATTAAATTCCTCTTTCATTGCAATCTGCCATAAAGGGTCAGTGGAAGCCTCACGATAGGTGTGAGACTCGTGTAGTGTAGTTAGGGTAGTGTAATAATGATAGTCAAGTAAATGTGCAGGAATGGATCTTACCCGAGTTGAGTGACGAGGTGGAATGTCTTGTGCAAGATTTTCAAGCGGAGTAGGAGCAGGGGACCCAAGCTCAGGGTTGGGGTTAGGTAGCTCGTTTTCGACCTGTTCATCTTCCACCTGTTCATTAAAGGGTGAACTAAGAAAGAGATCAATGATGTCTGGTGGTTGGACAGAGAAGTCTACAAAAGAATTAGGAGCAACTACAAGAGGACCAGGATCAACTACAAAAGGAATATGTGCCTCATCTGGAAAAAGATCTAAGATAGAGGAGGAAGATAGGGAGGCACGGAAGTGAGAGAGCTCGACAAAGAGGCGATGTTCCCAAAAGACAACATTTCGGGAGACATGAAGACAATAAGAGACAGGATCATAACACCTATACCCCTTTTGAGTTTCGCCACAGCCAAGAAAACAACAAAGTCTTGACTGTGGCTCAAGTTTGTTATGCTCATGTGGCTGAAGAAGAACGAAACAAGCAGATCCGAAAGAGCAAAGGTGGTGATAGTCTGGAGGTGACCCAGAAAGGCGCTCACATGGAGTTTGATTTTGGATAACAGGACTTGGAATGCGATTAATAGTATGAACAGCATGAAGAGTAGCTTCGCCCCAAAAAGGAGCAAGAACTTTGGCAGAGAGAAGGAGAGCACGAATAGTGTCAAGAATATGACGAAGTTTTCGTTCAGCTCTACCATTTTGCTGAGAGGTACCTGGACAAGTTAGTTGATGAACAGTGCCATAGGAATGTAAAACAATTTGAAAAGCATATTGAGTGTACTCAAGAGCATTACCAGATCGAAAAATTTTGATACATTTGGAAAACTGAGTTTCAACCATTTTTGCAAAATTAGAATATACTTGCAATAATTCAAAATGATGTTTCATATTAAAAATCCAGCTATAGTTAGAGTAATTATCAACAAAAACAACAAAATATTGAGATCCACCAATACTAGAGACAGAGGAAGGCCCCCAAACATCAGAATGAATAAGGTCAAAGATATCAGTGGATATTGATTCACTATTATTGAAGGGCAAAGTTGGTTATTTTCCTAACTGACATGAGACACAATCAAAATTTTCGATAGACACTGAACCTAACAAACCTTTAGAAGCCAATTGTTGTACCCGAGAGGAAGATGCGTGCCCAAGTCGAGCATGCCAAAGTGCAAGGGAAGGAACAGAAGAAACTACAGTAGCTGCAGCAACAGAAACAAGAGCAACAAGTGGAAGATGAAGGTTGTTCATGGGAAACATACGCCCAACTCTGGGACCGCCCCAAGCTTCTGTCTCGTCCTTAGATCCTGCACAATACACCCAGAATAATCAAAGATAATGCGATAACCCAACTCAGCTAATTGTCCCACAGAAAATAAATTGTAAGTAAGGTCAGGAACATTAAAGACTCCAGGAACCGAGAGGTTAGAGGTCGAAACAAAGCCTATATTATGACCAGATATTGTGGAACCATTTGCTGTGCGAATATTAAGAGGGTGTAGTGCAGGTTTAAGTTCAGAAAATAAAGACGAATGAGGTGTCATGTGATTGCAATAGGCAGAATCCATAAGCCAAGAGGTAGGAGACATACCAGATAAAACTGAGAGAGAAGAGGAATAAGATACATTACCAACCATACGAATGACATTAGCGATGATGTTTATAAGGTCATCTCTGGAAATGGTGAAAATGGATCTAGAAGACCGGAGCCATTGGCTGGTCACTCTCAGTGTTAGCAACAGTAGCAGCAGAAATTGAAACAACTGATTTGTTACAATGATAGCAAGTCTCAATACTGTGGCCAAATCGTTTACACAAATTGCAAAAACGATTGCTAGATCGTCGACAACAATTGTTGCAAAAGGAAGAAGACTTGTCCTTATTCTTCATTTAGAAGCAAAATATGCAAAAATGGACTACAAAAATGAAATCTATGCGAAAAACTGGATAAGGAGCACTTGGACTGCAAAAGTCAACTCTGACAAAAAGTCAACCCTCAATCAAAGTCAACGGACCAGTCAACAAAAAGTCAACAGTCAGTCAACGATGACGTTAGCTGACGTGGCAGGTGACGTCAGCAGATTGGACGATGATGTCAGCAGGTGACGTGGCAATGATGACGTCACCTAGGGCTGACGTCAGTAGATGCAGATCTGGCGCGTGTAAGCGTGTGAAGAATGATGTCGACGCATGGAAGCGCGTGGAGGCGCGTGCGGAAGGCTTTCAGTGTGTGGAGGCGCGTGAGCTTTGGCGCAGAATCGTAGGTGGCGCGTGTGAGCTCCAATGGTGGTCAGGTTTCCACGAGATGGTAGATCGGCGAAGGATGATCTTATTGGTACCTGCAAAAAAACACAATCGGGGCAAGGATCACGGCAATGACGATATGGCAGTGGTCTCGTGACTTTGAACGATGGCAGCTGCAGGTCCGAAACCAGAGACAATGATTGAAATGTGTCAGAGGTTTAACGGCGAATGGCTGCAGGAGCAGTTGTAACAGCGGAAGCAATTGTGAGTCTAGAATAACACCAATGAGAGACAAGACTGCAAAGAAAAAGTCAGAGCGATGACTCTGATACCATGTTAGAAATACTAAATGCAATAGTATTGTATTTTTCACAAATCAAAGAATATACATTAGTGCCTTTATATAAGAGGCATATGTGTGCGGTACAAGTAAAGTGTAGTATAAGTACAAGTGTGCTATACAAGTAATCTAGCTGGGCCTAAAACCCATAACATAATATACGTTAACAACTACGAAGTTGACCAAAATATTTCTCTCTTCTACAAGACCAAAATTTCTCTCTCCACTGTCTCTCTCTCTCGTCGTCTCCTACAAAGCTAATTCACACAAGACCAAAGTTCTCTTTCTCTCTTCCTTGTCGCTACAAAGCAAGTTACCCGAGACCAAAATCAGAGGGTGGAACCCACACGTTTGTCTTCCGAGAACTTGGATCTCCCTCTATATGCCATGTTATAACCGTATAAGTCATAATTAGGCTTGTCTCGTATTCGATATAAATAGTTGTCTGTTGGTAACTTAATTCAGTAGCATGTCTTATTTTATTGTTTACGATAATACTGCTTGGTGCCATTTCAAGATGAGTTGATTTGAATCTTGGTTAATTAGCTGTTTAAATTTGATAAAATTAATTGATCATATCATATGTTGTGTGAATTGTAGAACAATGTTGTCGTGTTGTGTGCATATAGTACGTGACTTGTGTGTATATGCCACTTTTTATTAGTTCAATTATTTGTTTATTTGTCTTATTATTTATTTATTTATTTTTGAGGATCTTGTTTATTTGTCATTTAGCTTTAGCATTTGGAAAATGAGATTTTCACAGACTCTTCGATTTTATATAATGAAAGGGATTCCTCAGAAATAATAATAATAATAATAATAATAATAATGAAAAGGATTCCTCATTATCACACACCCTTGGTGCGATAGTTACTCCACAATAAGTATTTGTGAGGTGTGAGGGGTAAGAGCCGGGGTTCAAGTTTTCAAGAAAGAGCTTCACACACATATACACTTAAATTAAGTTAGAGTAGAAATTCTATTTTGTAAAAAAAAAAAAAAAAAAGGGATTTCTCAAAAAAAAAAAAAAAAAAGAATGAAAGGGAAATTACTCTGACATTTAATATGAATTTAATTATTAATGATTTTTAAGATTTAAATATGTTAAGGTAATTGTATTTTAATGTATTAAGAAACAACTATTTTGTGTCTTTTTATTTGCTGATAGTTTATAAATACTAAATGGATGCTTATTTGTATTTTTATAATTTTTTTTGGGTTGTTGTTTATACTTCACCCTGCTTGTAGCAAATACTAACATTAGAATGACTTAAAAACACGAATAATATTAAAATGTCCTCGTGATCTCAACTTTACTTTTCACTAGAAAGCTATTTTCCACACACGTCCAACACCTACTGAATATTGTTTCACCATTCCTCGTCTTTTTGTGCTCACCCTTGAAAAAACTAAGGATGATTTGTAGTAATTTTTGTTTGCAATCTTAAGATGGATCACTTTGTGATTTATGTTCAAGCTCTAGCTAGCGATAATGGTAGTTTGATCCAAGAGAAAGGTATACAAGAAAAGAATTTGAGTTCTATTGAAATATACTCTTTGTGACAAATTAAAATTTTTTCCTACCATAATAATACAGAATTCCCACATAAAAAGGAGAAAAATAAGGACTTTCATGCTTCAAGATCATTAGGATTAAGATCCAGTGAGTGAGAAAAAATTAAGATATTTGGCCAACAGTTTAAGTAAACTAACACCCATAATGACACTTTCATTAAAAAGCAACTTCAAAGCAGCTTCCAATAAATAAAATTCATCCCATTTTATTGCGAGTTCAGTATTAGGGATTAGTCAAACCATACAGAAAAGTTTTGTGAAAATTTGAAATACGGAATCTAATACTATTAATGCCTTTCGTTTTATTGTGTGATCATATCTAAATTGTGCCTCAAATTAAAATGCAATAAAAAGAAGCTGAAAAGAGAAGGTTTTGTTTAGATTTGGCATCCAAAGCATGATACTATAACTCAAATAAATGGACTACTGATTGTCCTTAATGGAATCATCAGCTATTTTTGAAGGGTATGAGTTGAAGATATAAATGATAACACAATTAATTTATTGCATAATAGCAAATGAAATCGCATTCTACAACAAGGTTATTCAAATCAATAACGTGATGCAATTTATCAGGAGAGCTCCATGATCCTTCATTAGTGGATTGGAAAAGGAGCCTAACATAAAAATTCTTTAAGTCATCAATAACATTCTCCAAAGTTTTTACTCATCAGTAAGCAATATCTGTTTTCAAAGCATTAATTAGATCAATTCAAAGACTTGGATCCAATCATCCAAATCCCTCATTGCAACCTTTTGCTTTTCAAGGACCCCACATCCCACATCCCACGCTACCCAACTCTCTCTCCTTCCTAGCAAGATAAGAAAAATAAAACTCTCTCTCTAGACTTGCCTTTTCAAAATCTAGATAAATATTGTGTTTGTGGTAGGCTTCTAAGTAATAATGTGTTTGGGGTACGCTTTGTGGTTGTTCTAAAATCAATTGTAAACATACAATTAAAACCACTGTGTCAAGAGTAATAATTAGCTCTAATTTGTTGAAGTTCTTTATTATTTACTTTGCTGGGTACCTTAATAAACGGGAAATAGTATTGGTGAAATAGCTGGGGAGAAGGCCATGCCATGTTCTAAACTATTGTAATTTGGTTATGCATGTGATAAGAAGTTGGAAATTCTCCCTTTTCATTAAGTTACACAAAATATTAGAGAGAAGTTGAAACCCACGAGCTTTGTGGGCTATTATTGTTACATTATGTCATTCTGATGACAATTTTGTGTTGGTATTATTAGGCTGTTACCAAATTCTAGAATTTGTGCATGATAAGTTTTACATTATGTCAACTCTCCGTGTGATATGAATTGTAACAAAAATTATAAACTTTTTTTTTTTTACTCCAAACATTTTTCTTTGTGAGGAATTTGTGGATCAAATAGCTCTGAAGAATTTGTGCATGATAAGTTTTACATTATGCCAACTCTTCGTGTGATATGAATTGTAACAAAAATTATAAACTTTTTTTTTTAGTCCAAACATTTTTCTTTGTAATATTGAATACATAAGTTGGCTATAATCCAATGACGTGGCTCTACGACAGTGTTTTTGAAGGATCCCACATCCACACGCTACCCTATTATTGATCATATTAATACGATACTATTGCCTTTGCCTCTCTCTCTCTCTCTCTCTCTCTTTCTCTAAGAAAAAGAACTCTATTTTTCTCTCTCCCAAGTATATATCTGTTTTAGATTATCCCAAGTAAATTCTTGTGTTTTGTCAATTAATCTGCCTTTTGATTAAACAATAACGAGGGCTACCACTTATTTTTACACTTGAATAGATATGGTAATCTCTGCAATCAAACAAGGTTGTCATCTGTTCTTTTATTAGTTCCAACAAGTGTGCATGTTTGTTCATGAAATTTAAATGTTCATCTCAAATTCACACTTGTAGCTAATTAAAGTAGGAAAAATATATCTTTTCCTTGAAGTGGGACCCTCTGGATGAAAATTTTCCATTCCGTTTTAATGGTAAGTCCTCCAACAACAACCAAGACTAGAAGAAGGATCTCAAATATTTCCTGAGGACAGTGTAGGTAAAGTTCCAACTATGGTAATTATATAAGTGGTCATAGGACCAATAACGTGTGAAACTTAGATTAGGGATAGGATGAAGAGCTTCTAAAAATTCCCTTTGACTAAGATAATCATAATTGTCAATGGTAACTTTCACAATGTATATGAGGATTAGCCAGCCCACCTTAAGGGTAAGTAATTAACAATGAGAATAGCTTCTGAGTTTTGTGTTCACATGTAGTTTTCTGGTCTACGTGCATGGGATCGAGTGGGGGCCACCTTTTGAAAATCAAGCAGTCATATCTACTGATTATATAAAAAGAGGCAATGCCTCATCTATTCTTGGTTTGAGCTACATGTTTGTGTTTTTGTTTCTTTTTTTTTAGTATATATATATATATATATATATATATACACACACGTATTTTGGTTTAGGAGTTGTTATTATGATACAAAAAATTGTCACAATATTTTCATAATTGTTGAAGTATTAGTTCCTTATATCTATATATTAAAATAGTGAATACAAAAAACTACAATAGAGTATTTTTGGTTTGTTCAATTTGTGTTGTTTTCATTGGCGATTTGTTTTTTTTTTTTTTTTTTGAATGTGGTAAAGCTACAGTAGCTTTGCTACGTTATTTTTGGTTTGTCCAATTCACACTTTTTCACAGTATAATAAAATATTAACACAACAAATTGACACAATATTTTCACAATTGTTGAGGTGATAATTCCTTATAAGTAAAAATAAAATTATAAAATATTATACTGGAACCAACCACAACTAAAAATAAAAGTATTATGAAAAAAGAAATGCTATATTTACAATATTTTTTACAATATTTTCATAACAAATCATAGGTGGTAAATTATTATTGGTTATAATTTAAACTTACTAATGAAATTAGTAAGTGAATGCAAAAAACTAAAGTAGAGTATTTTTGGTTTGTTCAATTTGCACTGTTTTCATTGGCAGATCTTATTCTTGGTGTGAATGTGGTAAAGCTACAGTAGCTTTGCTATGTTATTTTTGGTTTGTCCAATTCACACTTTTTCACAGAATATGATAAACTCATACTTTTGGATGCAACTAAAAATTACACTAATGAAGTTTTCAAAACTTTGTTTGACGATTTTAAAATATTGGGATATTAATATTAAGAGTTGGCAATGCTACATCATCAATATTGGCTTCTAAAAGAATTTTGCATTTTATCTTTTGAAAAAAATTTAAATATTGTAATTGACTTTCCCATAATTTATAAATCAATTAAAAAGAGTCATATAAATTATTGTAACTTCCATAAGGGATTTTTTTTTTTTTTTTCTATGAGATTTTTTTGGTTATGAATTATTAAATTATGATATTGGTGATTTGAGGATTTTTTGTTGTGTTGTATTTGAACTATGGAGGGGCCACAGACCCAAAGAAAGAGTTAGGTGATTAGTTTCTTTTGGGTTATTTGGACCAATTCAAAAATTTGAGGGGAACAACTACAACAATTTCACGGCTAAACTCTAAAATATGAGTCATGCATGCATCCTACCTACTACTTAAAATTTTCAACTTCCCCGTTTCAATTAGGAAGAAATGGTGGCCCCCCACTGTTCAATTTGGAAGAAATGGTACCCACCCCCCCCCCCCCCCCCCACAGGGTTCAATTTGGAACACCCCAGCCCCTTAGTGAGTCCGTCCCTCTTCTATATAAGTCATATTTCCCATGATTGCCATTGTGTCCATAAAGAATAGCTTAATTAGAGCTTGTTTTTCAATTCGAATGGGAGGTTCTGCCATGCCAAAGCCATTTCCCTACTGCCCCCCTCTTTCCCTCTACTAGTAACACAATGGCTATATATATTGTACTATTATTTCTGTTTTGTCATTTTGGTCATTTTTAGGTTTTTAGGGTATTTTGGTCATTTTTTGTGTTTTAAGGGGTATTTTGGTCATTTTTGGGTTTTGGGGGTATTTTGGTCATTTTTGAATATTTTAGAGTATTTTGGTCATTTTCACTTTAGTGACATTTTGGTAATTTTGATAATTGGGTAATTGAGTGGGTTGGGGTTTACCCATAATAATTAGGTTGGGTTGGACTTGGGTTAGAAGCAATTAGTAAAATGGATAAATGAGTTTTATATGCCCAACCCAATTATGTCCAGTCCAAATCCACCCATTTGTCACCCCTACTGATAGGGAAGAAAAGTTGCTGTTGTACCTTGACGTTGTGGGGAAAATAGTATACCTTCTGAAATTGATTGCTATGCTCATTTTTGCACTGCGCAACTGTAAACGTAATGGTGGCCGTCACCAAACTACTCTCCGTTTCAATGGCGCTCCCAGTGATGATGACGGTGAAACTTGCAGCGGCAAAATCGCTATGACTCCAACTTCCCTAGCTGTGACTACCACGATGCCTTAGTAATTACAAACATATACGTACTGTCTAAGTGTCCTGAAGCTTCCACTTTTGGGGGAGGAAATCCGCTTTCATGCCTTGAAAATAAAAATATAGATGTCATTATTTAGATTTCTATGTTTGGTCTTTGTCGGTTTGTAAAATATAAAAATGTAATGGTGTGTTATGAACTAGCGTTTGAGGTGTGTGAGGGTTTGCAGCTTTTTCTTTCTGTATTGTGTTATACTCTCGGTTTGATAAAATCGGTTTTATTGGTTTGCTATTAGCTGATCTAAATTGTCCAACTCATTATCCAAATTCCACTTGTTTATTTTGTATTAAGACTACTTTTATTTATCTGAGTCTAACCGGTGCACATGACAGTGAAACCAGCGGCGGCCAAATCTCCATGGGTTCAACTATTCCCTAGCTCAATCTCAAGACTCAACTCAATACCGCCATGGCTTGTTAACTACTAATTACCAACATACTATTGTCTACTGTCTAAGTTGTCGTGGAGCTAGCTTTTTTACCTTTGGAGGAAATTAGCGTTCATGTTAAGGTTATTAATTATTATTTAGAATTTCATTTTTTATTTTTGTTGGTTTGTTAAATATATGGCATCATAAAATATCAGCCTTCTTTGTAGCCTTGAAGCCTTGTTGGTTGGATAGCAAGTATAGTTGTCCAAGTTCGAAGGTTGGTAAAAGGTTCGAAGGCTAGTACTTGAGTTGTATCAGGGTTTGAAAGTTATTTTTTGTAACTTTCAATGTTATTGCATCAGTTGCAATATCTTAAGTATGGCACCTAATCTCAATCCGGAGTAATGGTAGGATTGAGATCATTTTCTTCACAAATTTATTTACTTTCTTAACTTTTAACTTTAATTTTTTAAATTTTAAAATATTTTTTTATTTAATGGTTATTGCATCGGGTGCAATATCCTAAATATTGCACCTCATCTTAATCATCTTTTCTTTTATCTCAATCCTCTTTAAGAAAGTAAAATAAATTGTGTAGTAAATGTTGTAATTGCATGGTGCAATGATCTCTATCTCTTTTCTTTCTATACATAGACATATTTTTTTCCTGCAACAAAACAAAAAGAATAGAATATTATGTCTTTTCCGTCAGGAGGGCCCCAAAGCTAATATTAAGATTATCACGTGTAGACACACACACGTGTATATATATATATATATATATATTTATTTATTTATTTATTTATTTATTTATATATATTTGGTTAAAAGGATGGATATGTATTAATCAAACAGCAACAACTATTACAAACTGACCAAAGTATTGACAACACGCCTATGCCTATAGTAGTACAACCCATTTTTATGTGAGTCAATCAAATCTAATTTTTGGCTCTTCAAATCTCATTGCCATTTAAAAACTCTCACAGATGCCATTTTTGTTTTTGGGTGGCGGATTAAAGAAAAATTGTAGAGTAAATCCAGAGAGATGATTCAAAGTGGCAGGGTGGTATAAGGGTTATAACATAAACAAATATGTTAAATATTAGCATTGATACACCATGTTGAATATGCTAGTATAGATGCGGAAGCGAAAGCATAAAGTATAAAACACAATAACACACGAGGATTACGTGGTTCAGCCTAATGGCCTACATCCACGGAGGAAACCCTAAAGGGCTACATCAATAATATATTAGAATGTAGTACAAATCCTGTGTTACAATGAATCATAACATGTGTATATATAGTAGACTAAACCCTAGACTAATAGACTTCTAGTACAAGTAGGAGACTTGGCTTGCACACAAAGTAGAATTAGGCTTGGGCCTATGCTAATGGGCTAATATATTTCTAACACCCCCTCTCAAACTCAAGATGGAAGCTTGATGAAATCTTGAGATTTGATAAGGTTGAGAAGATCCATTGAATGAAATTATGGTATCAGAGCCACTGCTCTGACCTTTTCTTAGCAGTCTTGTCTTCATTGTGTGACTTCCTTTCTTTTACTAACGCTTCCGCCATCACAACTGCCGCCGCAGCCTATCGCCGTTGAACCTCCGACGTCATCCAGCCGTCGTCCTTAGGTTCCAGACCTGCAGCCGCCGTCGTTCAGGAGTTTCACACTACACAAACCACTGCTCTTTGCATCACCGCTGCGAATATTGCTCCGATTTCATTTTTGAAGGTACCACTGAGATCGTCCTGCGCCGATCTACACATCCGTGGAAGCCTCGTCGTCATCGGAGACATCACGCGCCCTCACGCGCCGCTCAAAGTTGCTGCTTCGACGATCACGCGCCACACGCGCCGCCACGCACCGGAATTTCAAGCCACGCGTTGCACACGCGCCGTCACGCGCCGTCCACTTGCCGCCACGCGCCTGCACGCGCCCTCACCTGGTCTGCTGACGTCATCTCACCTGCCACGTCAGCCCTAGCTGCGTCAGCATCCACTATTCTGCTGACGTCATCGCCACGTCATCCAGTGACGTCATCTTCTGACCGTTGACAGATCGTTGACCTTTGACCGAGGGTTGACCGTTGACCAGCGTTGACCGTTGACTTTGACCGTTGACTTTTCCAGGTTGACTTTTTCTGTCCAGGTGCTCCTTACCCAGTTTTTCGCGTAGATTTCGTTTTTGCAGTCCATTTTTGCATATTTTGCTTCAAAATGAAGAATACGGACAAGTCTTCTTCCTTTTGCAACAATCGTCGCCGACAATCCAACAAACGTTTTTGCAATTTTTGCAAACGTTTTGGCCATAATATTGAGACTTGCTATCAACGCAACAAATCAGTTGTTTCCATTTCTGCTGCTACTGTTGCTAACACTGAGAGTGTCCAACCTATGGCTCCCGTCTCTGCAAAGTCTCAGTCTTCTGGATCCACTTTCACCATTTCCAGAGATGACCTTATAAATATCATCGCCAATGTCGTTCGTATGGTTGGTAATGCATCTTATTCCTCTTCTCTCTCAGCTTTATCTGGTATGTCTCCTACCTCTTGGCTTATGGATTCTGCTTGTTGCAATCACATGACACCACACTCGTCCTTATTTTCTGACCTTAAACCTGCACCACACCCTCTTAATATTCGCACAGCAAATGGTTCCACAATGTCTGGTCATAATATAGGTTCCGTTGCGACCTGCAATCTCTCGGTTCCTGGAGTCTTTAATGTTCCTGACCTTTCTTATAATTTGTTTTCTGTTGGACAATTGGCTGAGTTGGGTTATCGCATTATCTTTGATTATTCTGGGTGTATTGTGCAGGATCCGAGGACGGGACGGGAGCTTGGGACTGGTCCCAGAGTTGGGCGTATGTTTCCCGTGGACAACCTTCGTCTTCCACTTGTTGCTCCTGTTTCTGTTGCTGCAGCTGCTACAGCTTCTTCAATTCCTTCCCTTGCACTTTGGCATGCTCGACTTGGTCATGCATCTTCCTCTCGGGTACAACAATTAGCTTCTAGAGGTTTGTTAGGTTCAGTGTCTACAAAAAATTTTGATTGTGTTTCGTGCCAATTAGGAAAACAACCAGCTTTGCCTTTCAATACTAGTGAATCAATATCCACTGATATCTTTGACCTTATTCATTCTGATGTTTGGGGCCCTTCCTCTGTCTCTAGTATTGGTGGGTCTCGATATTTTGTTGTCTTTGTTGATGATTACTCTCGCTATAGCTGGATTTTTAATATGAAACATCGTTCTGAATTATTGCAAGTATATTCTAATTTTGCAAAAATGGTTGAAACTCAGTTTTCCAAACGCATCAAAATTTTTCGATCTGATAATGCTCTTGAATATACTCAATATGCTTTCCAAGCTGTTTTGCATTCCTATGGCACTGTTCATCAACTAACTTGTCCAGGTACCTCTCAGCAAAATGGTAGAACCGAACGGAAACTTCGTCATATTCTTGACACTGTTCGTGCTCTCCTTCTCTCTGCCAAAGTTCCTGCTCCTTTTTGGGGCGAAGCTGCTCTTCATGCTGTTTATGCTATTAATCGCATTCCGAGTCCGGTTATCCAAAATCAAACTCCATATGAGCGCCTTTTTGGGTCATCTCCAGACTATCACCACCTTCGCTCCTTTGGTTCTGCTTGTTTCGTTCTTCTTCAGCCACATGAGCATAACAAACTTGAGCCTCGGTCAAGGCTTTGTTGTTTTCTTGGCTATGGCGAAACTCAAAAGGGGTATTGGTGTTATGACCCTGTCTCTCATCGTCTTCGTGTTTCCCGCAATGTTGTCTTTTGGGAACATCGCCTCTTTGTCGAGCTCTCTCACTTTCGTGCCTCCCTATCTTCCTCCTCTGTTTTAGATCTTTTTCCAGATGAGGCACATATTCCTTCTGTAGCTGCTCCTGATCCTCCTGTAGTTGCTCCTGATTCTCTTGTAGACTTCTCTGTCCAACCACCAGATATTACTGATCCCTTTCCTAGTTCACCCTTTAATGAACAAGTGGAAGATGAACAGGTTGAAGACGAGCTACCCAACCCCAACCCTGAGCTTGGGTCCCCTGCTCCTGCTCCGCCTGAAGATCTTGCACAAGACATTCCACCTCGTCACTCAACTCGAGTAAGATCTATTCCTGCACATTTACTTGACTATCATTGTTACACTGCTCTTGCTACACTACATGAGCCTCACACCTATCGTGAGGCTTCCACTGACCCTTTATGGCAGATTGCAATGAAAGAGGAACTTGATGCATTATCTAAAAATCATACTTGGGATTTGGTGACACTCCCTCCCGGGAAATCTGTGGTTGGTTGTAAGTGGATCTATAAGATTAAGACTCGCTCTGATGGGTCCATTGAGCGCTACAAAGCTCGTCTTGTTGCAAAAGGTTTTACACAGGAGTATGGGATTGATTATGAAGAGACCTTTGCTCCGGTTGCTCGTATCTCATCTGTCCGTGCCCTCTTAGCTGTTGCTGCTGCCCGTAAATGGGATCTTTTTCAGATGGATGTCAAAAATGCATTCCTTAATGGGGAGTTAAATGAAGAAGTTTATATGCAACCTCCTCCTGGTCTCTCTGTTGACTCAAACAAGGTTTGTTACCTTCGACGTGCTCTTTATGGCCTTAAACAAGCTCCACGAGCTTGGTTTGCCAAATTCAGCTCTACCATCTCTCATTTGGGTTACATGGCCAGTCATTATGATTCTGCCTTATTTCTTCGTCGCACTGACAAAGGCACTATTTTACTTCTCCTGTATGTGGATGATATGATCATAACTGGTGATGACCTCAGTGGCATTCAAGAACTCAAGGGTTTTCTCAGTCAGCAATTTGAGATGAAAGATCTTGGACATCTCAGCTACTTCTTGGGTCTTGAAATCACTCATTCTACAGATGGACTTTATCTTACTCAGACTAAGTATGCTTCTGAACTCTTGTCTCGAGCTGGACTCACTGATAGCAAGACTGTTGACACTCCAGTTGAACTTAATGCGCATCTGACTCCCTCAGGGGGGAAACCATTGTCTAATCCCTCTCTTTACAGACGATTGGTTAGCAGCCTAGTTTATCTCACAGTTACTCGTCCAGACATCTCCTATGCTGTTCATCAGGTGAGCCAGTATCTGTCTGCTCCACGATCAACTCACTATGCTGCTGTTCTGCGCATTCTTCGATACCTGAAGGGCACCCTCTTTCATGGCCTTTTCTACTCAGCTCAGTCTCCTCTTGTACTCCGTGCATTCTCTGATGCTGATTGGGCAGGAGATCCCACTGATCGCAGGTCCACTACAGGTTATTGCTTTCTCCTTGGTTCTTCTTTGATTTCTTGGCGAAGTAAGAAACAAACCTTTGTGGCCCGCTCTAGTACTGAAGCAGAATATCGTGCCCTTGTTGATACCACATCTGAGCTCCTTTGGCTACGATGGCTTCTTAAGGATTTAGGTGTGTCCACATCCTCTGCTACTCCCCTTTATTGTGACAACCAGAGTGCCATTCATATTGCTCACAATGATGTCTTCCATGAACGGACTAAACACATCGAGATTGATTGTCATTTTATCCGTTATCATCTTGTCCATGGTGCTCTCAAGCTTTTCTCCGTCTCCTCCAAAGATCAACTTGCAGATATCTTCACCAAGTCACTTCCTAAGGGACGCACTCGTGATTTGGTTGACAACCTCAAGCTGGTCTCACATCCACCTTGAGTTTGAGGAAGGCAATGGTCTTGCAGTGTTGATGCGACTTCTAACAGTAGCTTGACTATACCGGAGAGTTTTGACGGCAGTAGTAGGAAGCCAAAGAAGATGAACGCAGCGAAGAAAAACACTGAGGAAGACAAAAATTGCTCTTAAATATACCGTAAGGACAGAAAACCATGGCCACAAGAAGGTCGCTCTGATACCATGTTAAATATTAGCATTGATACACCATGTTGAATATGCTAGTATAGATGCGGAAGCGAAAGCATAAAGTATAAAACACAATAACACACGAGGATTACGTGGTTCAGCCTAATGGCCTACATCCACGGAGGAAACCCTAAAGGGCTACATCAATAATATATTAGAATGTAGTACAAATCCTGTGTTACAATGAATCATAACATGTGTATATATAGTAGACTAAACCCTAGACTAATAGACTTCTAGTACAAGTAGGAGACTTGGCTTGCACACAAAGTAGAATTAGGCTTGGGCCTATGCTAATGGGCTAATATATTTCTAACAAAATAAAGATTGTTGGCATGGGATATCACCAGTCTTATTAATGCACTCGGCTCAGTGCAGTTCCAGCAAACCAAAAGTAGTTGTGCTGCTGAGCACTAACTATATGATTTTGGGGGTTCTTTTTTTTTTTTTTTTTTTTTTTTTTTTAGGGAATTATATTGATGTCAACATCAAATTTAAGGATGTAGTGCATGGCTACATAGTGGTCAAGTGGAAACAGACTTGTGAACCCTGCTGCAATAAGCTTAGTTGGTGATTGGCTTTGCTTAGGCTATTTGTGGAGTTAAGTTGAGTAGCAGATCCCTGAACAACGTAAGAATAGGTGCTTTTAGTTGGTGATTGGCTTTGCTTAGGCTATTTGAACTGTTGAACTTGAAACCAGATTGATTGCAAGAATAATGAATACTTTTTATACATATTCATAGCACGGATTTTGCCGACATATCACGGTTTTTATTTTTCTTTTTTAGTCTTGATTTTGTTTGTTGAGAAATTTTTGTATAATAAGTTTGCTTATGTGTTTAAGGGCCCACTTATTTTAGCATAAAATCAAGCTTCTTCTCACCAGCAGCTTATGTACATCTTTTTAAATATAAACTTTTTCTTGGTACAGCTCTATGTTTTCCTGGCTAAATTTTTAAGCAAATAAGCCAATAAAAATACCTATATAAAAAAATAAAAATAAAAACTCATCCAAATACACTAATTTTGGTGGTTGCTCTGTTTATCTATAAGCTTTTATTTTATGGCCTATTTAGAAGTTTAAAAAAGGAGGAGGAGTAGAGTAGAGGGAGGGAGAGTAATTCAATTACCTTGTTTGAAATTTTTTTAATAAAGGAGGGGGAGGAGTTTGGAGGGGTTTGGAGGAGTTTCAACCACCTCTAACCCCTCATTTTTAATTCCCCCAAATTAGAGAGATTTGAAGGGAGAGTAGAGTAGATAAATTATTGTCTAGATAAATTTTTCAATTTACCCTTTCTAAATTAATAATAGACCAATGTTATAAGTTCATTTTCAAATAGGGGTAAATTTTTTTATTTTAATCATTTCCTCTCCTCTTCATCCTAATTTTTAAAACATCTAAATAAGGGGAAGGGCTAATTACTCCCTTCCCCCTTACTAATTTTAAAAACATTCAAACAAGGTGGAGGGGAACCATTCCCCTCTACTCTCCTTCCCACTACTCTCCTTTCCTCTACTCTCCTCCCTCTCTAAACTTCCAAACAGGCCATTGGTTTTGTTTCAATGGCATTTGTTTCAAAACCCTGTATACATTTGTGAGCTGTCACATCTTGGTGGGACTACACTAACTAGTATGTCTATTTGTAAGCCCTTAGAGGCTGATGAACTTGAATAATGGCATAGTAATAGCAAAACTTGTTTCAAAATTATTATTATTTTTTTTAAAAGTTTGTAGATGCTTACGCATAGACGTGGCAAAACGGGCGGGTCGGGTCGGGTTCGGGTCGGGTCAATCGGGTTTGCGGGTTAAACGGGTCACGGGTCAAAACGGGTCATTTTTAAAACGGGTCAATCGGGTTGCGGGTCAAACGGGTTGCGGGTTGAGTCGGGTCGTGAGTCAGGTCGAGTTGACCCGTATTTTTCAAACAATTTTTTTTTTTTTTTTTTGGAAATAGATGCAATCTGTCAATTGTTTATGAGTTCCTTAATTGTGATTAGATTCTCACTAGTGATATTGTTACCAATTACCACTAAACACTTGAATTGATACCCAAATTTGGTGCAACTCCTGTTCCAGCTTTCTAGAAACTAATCTTGGTATAATCTTTAATCTATTTAAAAGTAGGAAGAGAAAATAAAGGTGGCAAATAAAAAATAACAAACTATAATGGAGTACATAACATATTAAGTAAAAAAGAATAAGTAAATATTTTATAAAAATTACACCTCAATCTAAATCTACTCAACATCGGTAAACGTGGCAAAACATGCGAGTCGGGTTCGGGTTCGGGTCGGGTCAATCGGGTCGCGGGTCAATCGGGTTACGGGTCAAACGGGTTGCAGGTCAAACGGGTCGGGTCAAAACGGGTCTGACCCGTTTTGCCATGTCTACTTACGCAGAATCTAGATAATAATGTGTTTGTGGTTGTACTAAAATCAATTGTAAATATACGCTTAAAACCACTGTGTCAAGAGTAATTATTTCTAATATGTGTAAGTTGTTTATTATTTCCATTGCTGGATGCCTTAATAAACAGGAAATATTATTGGAGAAATTTATGGGGAGAAGGCATATTCTAGTTATTGTAATTTGGTTATGCATATGCTAAGAAATTGGCAATTCTCCCCTTTCATCAAGTTACTCAAAATATTAGAGAAGTTGAAACTCACAAACTTTGTGGGCTGTTCTAGTTACACTACGATGATAATTTTGTGTTGGTATTACTCAGCTGTTATCATGCCAGATAAAGAGAAATTTGTGGATCAAATGGCTCTGAAGAATTGTGCATACGAGGAACTTGTATATTCTAGGTTTATTATTATACTGTTTGGATTTCAAGAAACTGAAAAATATGTTTTCGTATAAAGGTTTTGATTTTTATTAGTATACTGTTTGGATTCCGAGAAACTGAAAAATTAGTTTCATATCCCGTGCGATGCGATCCATATCACCAAACATAATTAAAGTGGTTCTTTATTCCAACCTTTGCACTCATCCTTAGCAAATCAATTACTCCAGTTAACTGTTACAAACTTAGCGAAGCAGTGGACTGTTACAAGAAATTCTAACTTATTGCTCAATATATACAACAACAATGTTGACCTTATTAGTTATTGCTATGTAATCTTTTTATTCAATTTTTGTAATGTCTAGCACACTTTGGTCACACAAAAAAAAATAAAAATAATAATAATAATAATGTCTAGCACACTGACAAGACCATATGGGCACGTATAAATGTAGGAAAATTTTTAAGAAGCATCCTCACGATGAGATTCTATTTTCCTTGCGTGTAACGGATAAGACATTTGCAAGTAAAAGTTATGGGCAACGTGGCGCACGGTGCACCGGACCTCTTTGCCTATCTTGTTTTCAATAACTCCATAATTATATGGTTCCAGTTAATGTGTAAATTAACTCTTTCCTATCTCGTCTACACCCTAGAAAGTAGACAATCGAAACCCGAAATTTCCGCATTGCCACACGGAAAGTGAACTCTTGCCTATATTGTTTTCAAACCACTGCTCTCACTTTGCATATGTACTACGAAAGGATTACCATAACACGTGAGTCTATAAACCAAAATGCACCTTTGGTTCGGTTGTAATTTTATTTAAGCCTATTTTATATATTATTAATGCCTTAGGTTTTAAAATTGTTCTGATTTTATATTATTAATGTCTCAGGTTTTTATTTCAACTGAATGACCCCAACTAATCCCTGGATTAAGAGTTATATTTTTGTGTGTGTTTAAAGAAAATGTAGTGTAAAATAGTAGATAATTTGATGTAGATGTTTTTTAAGATGATTATGTAAAAAAAAAGAAAAAAAGAAAAAAAAAAAGGCTTTTACACTAAAATAGGTAGAAAGTTTTGTACTAGTTATTGTGAATGCTCTAAGAGACTTAAATTATAAATTCTAATAAAAAGAGAAATTTTATATATATATTGATATCACAAAAAAAAAAAAAAAAGGAGTAAATTACATATTTGGTCTATATCTTATACAACATATTTTAATTTGGTGCTTAACTTTTCAGTACCATGTCAATTTAGTAATTGTCGTTATCTTTTGGATGGAAATTATTGATGTGATTAACAACCAAAATATAAAAATTAGCTTTTGTTGATGTGATAGTAAAATAATTTTTTTATTTTGGTTATTTGTCATTTTAGCAATTTTCATCCAAGAGATAACAGAAAAAACTAAATTGATATGGCTTTAAAAGGTTAGGGTCCAAATTGAAATATAGCGTAAAGAATATGAACCAAATACCTAAAAACACACATAAATACATGAAGTTTTACAATGAAAATTCAACTCAACCATAATTTTTGTTGTTGCAATATTTTTGTTCTGTGCATAGCATTACTTTATTAAAAAGATTTTATCTTAATACTCTAGTTTTTATTGTATCCATAGTATTATACTTTATTAACAATTTAACTCAACTCAAATTTTTTGTTGTTGCATTTTTGTTATGTCCATAATATTATTATTATTTTTTAGAGAGTTTCCATCAATAGCATTTGTTCATGATGATAACTCTTTATCATTAGATTAAGACACTAATCAGTTTTTGGTGTAGACGAGAATTAAACTCCAAATTTTTTATTCAACCTTCAGAGACTTTACTAACTTATTTATTTTTGTAACTATGTTTATATTTATTGGTCTTTGTATCTGTATTTTAAAGTGTTCATTCTTTATTTATTGTAGAAAAAAAATAAAAATATTATATATAAATTTTTTTTATGGACACCCTAACCATGAGTCGTCATTGATTCTTTGTGGATGTCGATAAAAGCGTCTGGTTGCAAGGACTTAACAAAGGGACATATGCTAGATTAAAAAAGAAAGAAAGAGAGAAATCAACTCAGAGGATTTACATGTTTTGGCCGAAGCAAGCCGCTAATAATTCATTATATTAGGAAATAAGTTTACAATGGTGTTTACATATATAACATAACCTATCTAATACAAATTTCCAAAATATCTTAGTGAATTAAACACTCATAGCCTTATGCGATCCACTTCACTTTGTTCAGCCTATAACCTTTTGGTTAATTACCCAATAACAAATATAAGCCATCTCCAATAATTAGTATAACTGAAAAATCCATGGATCCCCTCGTTAATCAACTTCACTCCCCAACTCATAGTCATACTCATAGCTTTTCTTCCCAATTTACATCTGTAACAAATATGAGGCATCTCCAATAACTAGTATAACTAAAGACTCATGGGTTCCTTCGTTAATCAACTTCACTCCCCAACCCATAACTCTTCTTCCCAATTTACATGAGTATTGTGGTTTTTTTTTTTTTTTTCCTCCTTAATGTAAGAGTAAAGTAGTTAGTTAAACAGTCGCGTTGGTAAGTTATATATATGGAATATTGAATAGGAGTAATATTAGGTTAGTAATGTAACATAATAATAACATAGAAAATCCTAAAGATAGAAACTTTTTTATAAAAATTTTTATTAATTATTAATGTGGTGAGTAATTATTGATAAATAAAAAAATAATATCATTGGTGGGCCTTGATTAGAATTAATAAAAAGTTGGTCACAAAAACATTTTGTAAAAATATTGTAAAATAGTTTGTGATTATAGTATTACTCTAACTAGCTTGTAACATCATGCATATACATGGATACACTTAAAAATATACAATAAGATGCATAATATAATTCCTATATATATAATTTAAATATTATTGATAATTATTTTTATATTTTGTTAACTTTTTAAAAATTTTTGTAAGGATCTTATTAAGTATAAAATGTAAATTGTCCACGTTTTTTTTTTAAATTATCGTGAATTAAGCACTTTTTTTTTAACGATTTATTTATTCTAGACTCTTTGGTTTTTGTACTTAATAACTCACTTGGATGAATATTTATGATGTAGCCCCACATTTTATTTTAAAATTAAGAAATAAAACTTTTTATAAATAAATAATTTAGTATATGTGGCGTAAAATTGGAACTCCAATTTGGAATTCTAATTTGAGTTTCTCTTAATTTCACCTATTATTATATATATAGATAAGAAAAATCGTTAGTTAAAATGTTGTAAAATAGTTTACGATTATAATATTACTCTAATAAGAAAAACAGTTGGTTAATGCTTTTAAGATAGCGGCCTCATTTCCAAATTATAGGGTATAGACTAAAATGTACAAGACCAAACAACACTTCCAATTATAATTGGGTCCCATGATCAAATCAAAAATATATTTGGGTCCTATTAAACGATTGATCAAATCACCTGGAAGTATCTATAATGCAAATGCACTTGTTCACGGAAAGTGTAATTCCTCTACCTACATTACCCCAGCTGTACTTTGAAAGCTAAAGAATCACTAATCCTATATAAAGGGGCAAAACGGAGATTTGTAAAACAAGTCTCCCTCACTGTCTCACAATATACACACACACACACATGTATATATAGTTAGTCATATCCCTACTCATATCTCACATTCAATTAAAATGCGTTCTATGACCAAGCCATTTTCATACTTCACATCTTCTCCTCTCAGGTAACAACTAACAATAGCTATATACTATGTGTATATGGTCAATTATTCCTGTTTGTGTTGTTGTTGTTTTTTTCTTCGTTTTGATACAATTTGCTTTTGTATACACAGGGAAGAAAAGTTGCTATTGCAGATTGAAGTTGCTGGGCCAATAGTGTATCTCCTTATCCTCATTGTTGTGCTCTTTTTTGCACTACGCAAGTGTAAACTAAATGGTGGCCGTGTTCAAACTACTGTGCGTGTCAATGCCTCCGGTGATACCAGTGGCGACCAAATCGCTTTGAGTCCAACTTCCCTGGCTGTGAATGCCACAATTGCTTGCTAATTACAAACACACTTTCTTAGTGGTCGTGGAGCTTCTACCTCTGGAGGAAATTCACGTTCATGCATGAAAGATAAAAAGAATTTGTTACCATATATCATTTAGAATTCCATATATGTTTGGCTTTTGTTGGTTTGTTAAATAAGGTATCATGAACCAGTAATAGTATTTGAGGAGAATTGTGTGAGGTTTTGCATGCAGCTTTTTCTTTCTTTCTTTCTTTCTGTGTTGGGTTGTGTTGGAATGTTGTAACTTGTAACTCTCTATGTTCAGTGGTGTAGCCAGGAATTTTCACATGGGAGCGGATTTTACATTCATATGTTAGCGGTCATTTTATAAATATATTATATATATATATATATAAATATATATATAATTATCAAATTAAAAAAAAATTATAATATTTCTAAACTCAAATGAATATATAAAAATTATTTATTTTGCTGTAAAGATGTACAAAATATTTTAATGAAGAATTTAGTATCTCCCATCAAAGTTATGCTTGAAAATGATCTTTCATTGAATAAAATCATCCACTATCATGCATCTCCTTAATCTTTAATAAAATGGTTAAAAAATTAATCTAGAAAAAATCATATAATTTTACGTTAATTAATAATCCCTCTAATATATGGCTTTCATTTCCTATATTTAACTATTCCTTTAAGCACAATTAAAAAAAAAATTATCTTTAGTCTTAATCAACCTTAACAAACAATTGAAAATTTATGTAGATAAAATATATATTTTTAATATTATGTATAGCATACGTATTTACTAAAATCATTATACATAACTTGAGAAGATTCTTCTGTGAAAGGGAAATTTTAGAAAAATATATATCTTTTCTCTGCAACAAACCCAAATTATCTTCTATGAACAAATCACTATTGGAACAACTTATTTGGTATCAAAATTCAACCCAAAAGAAAAAAAAATCAATTTTGAAAAAAAAAATGATATATGATGATGATGAGAGGAAATTATATCCAATTTAAAAGAAAAAAAAATTATGATGATGATGAAGAGAAGTAAAGGGTGAAGTTTAAAGATTAAAAGGAAGAAGAAGAACAAAAAATAATAATAATAATAAAAATAAAAATCACTAAAGCCTAGTACATGTTTTCAGTGAGTTTCTTTTCTTTGCCCCTCATGATCATGGGTTTTCAGTGGACTTTTAGTATGTTACTGCATGGGCTATTAAGAAGAAAAACAAAAAAAAAGTTTGGTGTTGCATAGTGCACGTTTTCACACTTGCACACATAGGTTAGACAAAAGTTAAAAAGTAAGAAACTCAAGTGACATTTAGGTGGGATTTAAACTATTTAAATGTAAAGTCCATATTTTAGAGGGGTCACCCAATATATTTTGGAGGGGCCAACTATTAAAGTTTTAAGACCCCAGCTAATGTTTTAGACTATAATATATAAATATTTTGAACTTGGGGGGGGGGGGGGGGGGGGGGGGCGCATGGCCCCTCCACCCAATAACGTGCCTCCACCCCTGTCTATTTGAGTGAATTAGTTTAAATAAAAGAGAGATATTGTGGAGTCAAGAGTGTGTACATGGTACATAGTTCGTGTGTTTTTTGCTGAGACCAAAAACGATAGAATAATCAATAATGGAATGTCTTTTCCGTTAGGATCGAATCATGGCCCTAAATCATGATTTTAGGATTTGGACTCATGTTCTTTAAAAAACCTTCTCCATTTTTGTGTGTGTGTTAAAAATACTTAGTATTCTAAAAAAAAAATGGGATTTGGACTCACGAGCTTAAGGGGATAAAATAATTGACCTCGGATCATTTTTTTTTTAATTATGTATATTAATTATTATTATTATTATTATTATTATTATTATTATTATTATTATTATTATTATTGTGGGGTCAGAGAATTTATGACCCCGGCCCACTTTATATTCAGGCCCAAGGCCCGAGAGGAGGAGAGATATTGCCGAGAACGCACAATGAAAGTCCAAAACAGCCTAAGGATATGGCCGAGGACGATCTTGTCCTCGGCATCCCATAGTGTCCCTAAAAGAAAGGGAGAGTACAGTGTAGGAGCGGCCCAAGTAAAAGGCTGTCAATACTGCAATAAAGAACTCTGCGCCTGACAGGTCCATACTCTTTACCATGCTCTTCAGCTTTTACAACCACCCCCAACCACTTTAGATATAGGCTGATAGGACAAGTATCAACCCCAGAAAGTTGAGCTTACACGTGGACATTGGAGGGAGGGAAAATGCTAGTATAAAAAGGAAAGAGAAGCAATTCAAAAAGGGGGGGACAAATCGTCTCCCAGACCATGGAGCCCTAAAAAAGGAGAATAATAAGAACATGAAACTCCTCGGACGAGGTCTAAGGACCGGAGCCACTCAGGACGTATCGGAAAAAAGTATTCTTGGACACGTCAGGTTCACCCTTGTGCAAATTGCTATAGAAACGACGACGAACCACTATCTAGCAACCAAGGCCTAACCTTTCAACCCACACTCTACAAGGACGTTGGAGGGAGGGAAAATGCTAGTATAAAAAAGAAAGAGAAGCAATTCAGAAAGGGGGAGACAAATCGTCTCCCAGACCATGGAGACCTAAAAAAGGAGAATAATAAGAACATGAAACTCCTCGGACGAGGTCTAAGGACCGGAGCCACTCAGGACGTATCGGAAAAAAGTATTCTTGGACACGTCAGGTTCACCCTTGTGCAAATTGCTATAGAAACGATGACGAACCACTATCTAGCTACCAAGGCCTAACCTTTCAACCCACACTCTACAAATTTTATTGTTTGGGCCTTTAACATATGAACCGAAGACCAATTTGGGATCGTAACAAATTGAGTCCTTAAAATTGGAGACGTCTGTGAGAAAGGTTTGTGCGTTGGCACAGGCGGTGGATCGAGCTCCTATCAAACAAGGGCCTGCGAAAGCCCCTCCATCACTTCCAGCGACTTGTTGTCGTCGTCCTAGTATAAAGTTCCACTAGGGGCTATGCTTCGAAGCACCAGTGACACGGGCAGTTCTAGGGTTTCTATCATTAGTTCAATGCCCCGTACCTTGGCCGAGGGGCTAATCCTCGGAACTTAAAAAATTCTAAGTTTTGGACAGAACAAAGGTATTGTATGGTCCTCAGACTCAAACCTCTGGGGAAACCAACTACTTAAAGAAATTATAAGTTTTGGACAAAACCAAGGTATTGCATGGTCCTCAGATTCAAACCTATGGGGAAACCAACTACTTAAAGAAATTATAAGTTTTGGACAGAACGAAGGTATTGCATGGTCCCTGGACTCAAACCAATGGAGAAACCAACTACTTAAACAGATTCTAAGTTTTGGACAGAACCAAGATATTGTATGGTCCTCAGACTCAAACCTATGAGGAAACCAACTACTTAAAGAAATTATAAGTTTTGGACAGAACCAAAGTATTTCATGGTCATTGGACTCAAACTTTTGGGGAAACCAACTACTTAAAGAAAATCTAAGTTTTGGACAGAACCAAGGTATTGCATGGTCCTCGGACTTAAACCTTTGGGGAAACCAACTACTTAAAGAAAATCTAAGTTTTGGACAGAACCAAGGTATTGCATGGTCGTCGGACTCAAACCTATGCAGAAACCAACTACTTAAAGAAAATCTAAGTTTTAGATAGAATCAAGGTATTGCATGGTCCTCAGACTCAAACCTATGGGGAAACCAATTACTTAAAGAAATTATAAGTTTTGGATAGAACCAAGATATTGTATGGTTCTCAGACTCAAACCTATTTAGAAACCAACTACGTAAAGAAAATCTAAGTTTTGAACAGAACCAAGGTATTGCATGGTCCTCGGATTCAAACCTATGGGGAAACCAACTACTTAAAGAAATTATAAGTTTTGGACAGAACCAAAGTATTGCATGGTCCTCGGGCTCAAACCTTTGGGGAAACCAATTACTTAAAGAAAATCTAAGTTTTGGACAGAATCAAGGTATTGCACGATTCTCGGACTCAAACCTATGCAGAAACGAACTACTTAAAGAAAATCTAAATTTTGAACAGAACCAAGGTATTGCATGGTCCACGAACTCAAACTTATAGAGAAACCAACTACTTAAAGAAAATCTAAGTTTTAGACAGAACCAAGGTATTGCATGGTCCTCAGACTCAAACCTATGGGGAAACCAACTACTTAAAAAGATTCTAAGTTTTGGACAGAACCAAAGTATTGTATGGTCCTCGAAATCAAACCTATGGGGAAACCAACTACTTAAAGAAATTATAAGTTTTGGACAGAACCAAGATATTGTATGGTCCTCAGACTCAAACCTATGGGGAAACTAACTATGTAAAAAAAAATCTAAGTTTTAGACAGAACCAAGGTATTGCATGGTCCTCGGACTCAAACCTATGGAAAAACCAACTATTTAAAGAAAATCTAAGTTTTGGACAGAATCAGGGTATTGCATGGTCCTCGGACTCAGATCCATGGAAAGATTATCCATTAAAAATTGGATCAAGTCCTAGACCTAATAGAAGTCCTGACCTATCCTCGGATTCTCAACTCTAAGGGAACTAATGCAAACGAGTGTTTAGGCCCGGTATAGTCATATCTCGGTCGTCGGACCAGATGCCAAAAATGATTAAGGCCATGAGTGTTGTCAAGAACACGGCAAAGCACCCTAGTACTCGGCGACCCTCTCGGATGGTTTACTTTGGGTTATCCATTCTCGGATGATTACCTCATACGCAATGCAGGGCATTCAGCTGTTATCTCGGTTAGTCTCATATGTTTTAACCTTCTATAAGGTGGTATTATTATGCTTGATAGTCTCAATAAGTTCAAAGTAATAGTTTTTTGTTAACAAGGTTTTCAGCCCTAAGTATCGTTCAAAAAAAATATATATATGTATAAAAAACACATCCATTCACAAAATAATTACTGCAGAAAAGAAAGAATATGTAGAATAAAATAGAATCATCTTTTATTAAGACAAAGAAATAGTACAACGTACAATGAGGGGCTTAAGTAAGCCTATACCAAAATCTAACTATAGAAGCAAAAAGAAAAAGATACAAGGAAGTGATAAATCCTTCAAAACTCTACTCTAGTAGCGATTATGCATGATAGGATGGCCTCATGGATGGAAGGGAAGAAGAAGCAGAAGAAGAAGTAGAAACGCTAGGGTAGCCCCGGTGATGGGAAGGAAGAAGAAGCGGAGGCAAAAGGAGACACCAGTGAAGGAAGAGAGGAAGAAGCGGGGATGCCCAATCCCCGCATCAGTTCTGACTCCTAACACGCAGGTGTCATATTAGTAGTGCTCGAGAGAGAGCGGATGATACCGATAGTGGGAAACCCCATTGCTGTCGCACCAAAAATCTGACGTGACCAGTACCTGCTTCGGATTTTGGCTGAAAAGGAGGAGGCTTCTCTCCCGCCTTATGAAAAGGGAGAACTGTCTTGAGTCTCCGTCTCCCTTACCCTGACCGCGCCATCTTGAGTCTCGGAGAGACCCAGTGCTTCTGGAGAGGGTGTGGTTCCTTCACCCCCACTTTTGCGTCAAACATATCACTCTCTAAGGTCTAATTGTACTGGTAATAAAAAATTTAAGCGTAGCTGGAGGTTTAGGAATTTGAAAAGACTGAAGGGTCTGTACTTAAAGGAAGTGACCTCCTACCTTACTTCTTATATGGAAGGCAAGTTTGGTGACATTCAATCAACACAGATTTCCAAGAAGGGTTACAAACCAGATAATTTCCACTCAGCTCCCAACGCCGTCTACAACCGTCGGATTTGAGTGGCCTCGTAAAGGGAACTTATTAAAGATGCGCCTCGTACACTGAAACGACAAGAGCGCGGCGTGAGTAAATCTAAAGGAATGTCTCATAACCCGGCGCATTTTCCAAGCAAATGAAGAGACACCGACATTAATGAAGAACAAAGCTAGGCAAATCGTGATATAGGCCTGGCATCACCAAAACCCTCCTCTCCAACCAAGAGGTCGGACAGCAGGATTTTGAGGGGCCAATGTGGGGGCAGAGAATTTATAACCCCGACCCACTTTATATTCAGGCCCAAGGCCCGAGCCGAGGAGAGATATTGCTGAGGACGCACAATGAAATTCCAAAATGGCCTAAGGATATGGCCGAGGACGATCTTGTTCTCGGCATCCCATAGTGCCCCTAAAAGAAAGGGCGAGCACAGTGCAAGAACGGCCCAAGTAAAAGGCTGCCAATACTACAATAAAGAACTCTGCGCCTGACAGGTCCATACTATTCACCATGCTCTTCAGCTTTTACAACCACTCCCAACCACTTTAGGTATGGGCTGATAGGACAAGTATCAACTCTAGAAAGTTGAGCTTACATGTGGACGTTGGAGGGAGGGTAAATGCTAGTATAAAAAGGAAAGAGAAGCAATTCAGAAGGGGGGGACAAATCGTTTCCCAGACCATGGAGCCCTAAAAAAGGAGAATAATAAGAACATGAAACTCCTCGGACAAGGTCTAACGATCGGAGCCACTCAGGATGTATCGGAAAAAAGTATTGTTGGACACGTCAGGTTCACCCTTGTGCAAATTGCTATAGAAACCATTACGAACTACTATCCAGTGACCAAGGCCTAGCCTTTCAACCCACGCTTTACAAATTTTATTGTTTAAGCTTTTAACGTACGAACCCAAGACCAATTTGGGATCGTAACAAATTGAGTCATTACAATTATTGTTATTATTATTACAAAAGGGGAAGATTTATATTTTATTTAAAAGGATTGTGCATTTTTTTCCTAGAGTTCTTTTTGTTGTTTTGCTAGATTTTCCTTGGATTTCTATTTACAAAGGATAGTTACTTTTTTAAATTTCAGGTTTAATTTATCAATTTTGAGATCACCAAATTTAATTTGTCATACCTAAAATTATAAGATTTAAAATATAATTTTCTTTATAAATTGGACTTATATTTTTCAAGTTTGTCTCTTTACGACCATTTGTACAATAATTGTACTCCCTTTATTCTGCTTGTTCTTGTTTTGGTTTTATTTTTTCTTTTCTTCAGTTTTCTTTTTTTCAGTTTTCTTTTTTGAGGCATTTCATAAAAGTTGTGATTTACCAAACAAATTATAAAAATATCACATTTTAAATATATATTGTAAGAACTCATTTTGTTACGATCCCAAATTGGTCTTGGGTTTGTACGTTAAAGGCCCAAACAATAAAATTTGTAGAGCGTGGGTTGAAAGGTTAGGCCTTGGTCGCTGGATAGTGGTTCATCATGGTTTCTATAGCAATTTGCACAAGGGTGAACCTGACGTGTCCAACAATACTTTTTTCCGATACGTTCTGAGTGGCTCCGGTCCTTAAACCTCGTCCGAGGAGCTTCATGTTCCTATTATTCTCCTTTTTTAGGGCTCCATGGTTTGGGAGACGATTTTGTCCCCCCCTCTTCTGAATTGCTTCTCTTTCCTTTTTATACTAGCATTTACCCTCACTCCAACGTCCACATGTAAGTTCAACTTTCTGGGGTTGATACTTATCCTATTAGCCCATACCTAAAGTGGTTGGGGGTGGTTGTAAAAGCTGAAGAGCATGGTGAAGAGTATGGACCTGTCAGGCGCAGAGTTCTTTACTGCAGTATTGGCAGCCTTTTACTTGGGCTGCTCCTGCACTGTGCTCACCTTTTCTTTTAGGGGCACTATGCGATGCCGAGAACAAGATCGTCCTCAGCCATATCCTTAGGCCATTTTTGGACTTTCATTGTGCGTTCTCGGCAATATCTCTCCTCGACTCGGGCCTTAAGCCTGAATATAAAGTAGGTCGGGGTCATAAATTCTCTGACCCTATATTAGCCCCTCAAAATCCTGTTGTCTGACCTCTTGGTCGAAGAGGAGGGTTTTGGTGATGCCAGGCCTATATCACGGTTTGCCAAACTTTGTCCTTTATTAATGTCGGTGTCTCTTCATTTGCCTGGGAAATGCGTCGGGTTATGAGATATTCCTTTAGATTTACTCACGCCGCGCTCTTGCCGTTTCAGTGTACGAGGCGCGTCTTTAATAAGTTCACTTTACGAGGCCACTCAAATCCGATGGTTGTAGACGGCGTTGGGAGCTGAGTGGAAATTATCTCGTTTGTAGCCCTTCTTAGAAATCTGTGTAGATTAAATGCCACCAAACTTGCCCTCCATATAAGAAGCAAGGTAGGAGGTCACTTCCTTTACGTACAGACCCTTCAGTCTTTTCAAATTCCTAAACCTCCAGCTGTGCTCAAAGTTTTTATTACCAGTACAATTAGACCTTAGAGAGTGATATGTTTGAGGTAAAAGTGGGGGTGAAGGAACCACACCCTCTCCAGAAGTACTGGGTCTCTCCGAGACTCAAGATGGCACGGTCAGGGTAAGGGAGACGGAGACTCAAGACAGTTCTCCCCTTTCATAAGGCAGGAGAGAAGCCTCCTCCTCCTTCAGCCAAAATCTGAAGCAGGTGCTGGTCGCGTCAGATTTTTGGTGTGACAGCAATGGGGTTTCCCATCGTTGGTATCATCCGCTCTCTCTCGAGCGCTACTAATATGACACCTGCGTGTTAGGAGTCAGAGTTGATGCGGGGATTGGGCATCCCCGCTTCTTCCTCTCTTCCTTCACTGGTGTCTCCTTTTGCCTCCGCTTCTTCTTCTTTCCCATCACTGGGCTACCCTGGTTTTTCTACTTCTTCTTCCCTTCCATCCATGGGGCCATCCTGTCATGCATAATCGCTACTAGAGCAAAGTTTTGAAGGATTTATCACTTCCTTGTATCTTTTTCTTTTTGCTTCTGTAGTTAGCTTTTGGTATAGGTTTACTTAAGCCCCTCATTGTACGTTGTGCTATTTCTTTGTCTTAATAAAAGATGATTCTATTTTATTCTACATATTCTTTCTTTTCTGCAGTAATTATTTTGTGAATGGATGTGTTTTATATATATATATATATATATATATATATATATATATTTTTTTTTTTTTTTTAGCGATACTTAGGGCCGAAACCCTTGTTAACAAAAAGCTATTACTTTGAACTTATTGAGACTATCAAGCATAATAATACCAACCTACAGTAGATTAAAACATATAAGACTAATCGAGATAACAGCTGAATGCCTTGCATTGCGTATGAGGTAATCATCTGAGAATGGATAACCCAAAATAAACCATCTGAGAGGGTTGCCGAGTACTAGGGTGTTTTGCTGCGTTCTTGACAACGCTCATGGCCTTAATCATTTTTAGCATCTGGTCCGAAGATCGAGATATGACTATGCCGTGCCAAAACACTCGTTTGCATTAGTTCCCTTAAAGTTGAGGATCCGAGGATAGGTCGGGACTTCCATTCGGTCTAGGACTTGATCCAATTTTTAATGGATAATCTTCCCATGGGTCTAAGTCCGAGGACCATGCAATACCTTAGTTATGTCCAAAACTTAGATTTTCTTTAAGTAGTTGGTTTCCCCATATGTTTGAGTCCGAGGACCATGCAATACCTTGGTTTTGTCCAAAACTTAGATTTTCTTTAAGTAGTTGGTTTCCCTATAGGTTTGAGTCCGAGGACCATGCAATACCTTGGTTCTGTCCAAAACTTAGATTTTCTTAAGTAGTTGGTTTCCCCATAGGTTTGAGTCCAAGGACCATGCAATACCTTGGTTCTGTCCAAAACTTAGAATTTCTTTAAGTAGTTGGTTTACCTATAAGTTTGAGTCCGAGGATCATGCATCTTTAAGTAGTTGGTTTCCTCATACGTTTGAGTTCGAGGACCATGCAATACCTTAATTCTGTCCAAAACTTATAATTTCTTTAAGTAGTTGGTTTCCCTATAGGTTTGAGTCCGAGGACCATGCAATACCTTGGTTCTGTTCAAAACTTATAATTTCTTTAAGTAGTTGGTTTTCTCATAGGTTTGAGTCCGAGGACCATACAATACCTTGGTTCTGTCCAAAACTTAAAATCTTTTTAAGTAGTTGGTTTCCCCATAGGTTTGAGTTCGAGGACCATACAATACCTTGGTTCTGTCAAAAACTTAGATTTTCTTTAAGTAGTTGGTTTCCCCATAGGTTTGAGTCCGAGGACCATGCAATACCTTGGTTTTGTCCAAAACTTAGACTTTCTTTAAGTAGTTGGTTTCCCCATAGGCTTGAGTCTGAGGACCATGCAATACCTTAGTTCTGTCCAAAACTTAGATTTTCTTTAAGTAGTTGGTTTCCCCATAGGTTTGAGTCCGAGGACCATGCAATACCTTGGTTCTATCTAAAACTTATAATTTCTTTTAGTAGTTGGTTTCCCCATAGGTTTGAGTCCGAGGACCATACAATACCTTGGTTCTGTCCAAAACTTAGAATTTTTTAAGTTCTGAGGATTAGCCCCTCGGCCAAGGTACGGGGCGTTGAACTGATGATGGAAACCCCTAGAACTGCCCGTGTCACTGGTGCTTTGAAGCATAGCCCTTAGTGGAACTTTATATTAGGGCGACGACAACAGGCCGTTGGAAGTGATGGAGGGGCTTTCGCAGGCCCTTGTTTGATAGGAGCTCGATCCACCGCCTGTGCCAACGCACAAGCCTTTCCCACAGACGGTGTCAATTGTAAGGACTCAATTTGTTACGATTCCAAATTGGTCTTGGGTTCGTACGTTAAAATCCCAAACAAGAAAATTTGTAGAGCGTGGGTTAAAAGGCTAGGCCTTCGTCGTTGGATAGTGGTTCGTCATGGTTTCTATAGCAATTTGCACAAGGGTGAACCTGACGTGTCCAAGAATACTTTTTTCCGATACGTCCTGAGTGGCTTCGGTACTTAGATCTCGTTTGAGGAGCTTCGTGTTCTTATTATTCTCCTTTTTTAGGGCTTCATGGTCTGGGAGACGATTTGTCCCCCCTCTGAATTGCTTCTCTTTCCTTTTTATACTAGCATTTACCCTTCCTCCAACGTCTACATGTAAGCTCAACTTTCTGGGGTTGATACTTGTCCTATCAGCCCATACCTAAAGTGGTTGGGGGGTGGTTGTAAAAGCTGAAGAGCATGGTGAAGAGTATGGACCTGTTAGGAGCTGGTGAAGAGTATGGACCTGTTAGGAGCAGAGTTCTTTATTGCAGTATTGTCAGCCTTTTACTTGAGCCGCTCTTGCACTGTGCTCGCCTTTTCTTTTAGGGGCACTATGGGATGCCAAGAACAAGATCATTCTTGGCCATATCCTTAGGCCGTTTTGGACTTTCATTGTGCATCCTCGGCAATATCTCTCCTCGGCTTGGGTTTTGTGCCTGAATATAAAGTGGACTGGGGTTATAAATTCTCTGACTCCACATATATATATATATATATTTTTTTTTTTTTTAATTTTATAAAAGCAGGAGTGGATTCTAATTTCAAATTCAGAATTCCTAAATTACAAAAATACCCCAACCATAAAAATAATTCATAAAACTATACTAGCACTTTTTAAAACCATAAGTTTTTTTTTTTTTTTGGGTGAGAATTTAAAAACCTCAAGTTGAATTCACGATTTTACAGTTTAAAAATCATGATTTGAGAACTTTATTCACGGCTTATTTTTAAAATTCTCGTGCCACATTGGCAACTCGATTTAGGGCCACGCTTTCAGCCTTCTAAACGCATTCATTGCTCCCTTCCGCCCTTCAATTCTCTCTCTCTCTCTAACGTCTTCCACTACCGGAGGCACCGGCAGGGGATTTTTCAGAAAATAACTACAAAACCCAAACTATTTCATTAGTTAGGAAACGTTTGAAACTAATTTGGAATATAACAACTCGAGTTCAGAGGGGACGATTTCCTGGGTTTTTTATTTTATTATTGCGAGAAATCGAGTTGAAAGAAGTCGACTTCTGCGCCTGGAAAACGAGTGCAAAGGACTCGGTTTTAAAGCATGGAAACCAGGCTTTGAAACCGAGTGCAAGGGACTCGGTTTCCATGCTTTAAAACCGAGTCCTTTGCACTCGATTTCCTTTTATAAACTGCCAGCTTCAGTTCCATCAAACAGCAGCACTCCCATCCAACAGCATCCCACAGCAGCAACATCACGTGGGCATCACAGTTCCCCCACAGCAGCTTCAGTCCCCCAGCCCTCCACGTGTCTGTGGGTCCCAGCTGGACCTGTCCCTCTTGCCGTGGGAATAAGTTTATTGTGAGTGCTGCTGTTTGTGAATGTCTTCCATATATCAGAAACTCAGTCTATATTCAACTCACTCACAGAACACTCTCTATATTCAACTCAGTCTCTGTATTGTGAATGTCTCTCTCTTGAACACCCTCTATATTCAACTCACTCACAGAACACTCATCACACAACATTCTCAGGTAATATTTTTACAATATTGTGATTATTTGCTAGATTTTTTTTAAAGAAAAATTTAGAACATATTAGGAAAAGTTTTGTTTTTCTTATTTGTTAGTGTAAATATTGTGATCAATTTATTTGTTAGTATATTGTGATTATTTGCTAGGTTTTTTTTAAAGAAAAATTTAGAACATATTAGGAAATGTTTTGTTTTTCTTATTTGTTAGTGTAAATAGTGTGATTAATTTATTTGTTAGTATATTGTGATTATTTGCTATTTTCTTTTTCTTTTTTAAATTAATGTTATGACACATTTATATAAGATCATGAATCTACTTAAGAAAAAATATCTATAATGAGTAGTAATTTAATGATTAATTGTTGGGAATATTTAGTAAATAATTGTGATTAAATTACAACATATTGGGGAACTTTTTTTTGTTAGTGTAAAATATTTTGATTAAATTACAACATATTGGGGAATTTTTTTTTTTTTTTGTTAGTGTGAATATTGTGATTAAATTATTTGCTAAGTTTTTTTTTAAGAAAGTTAATATTGTGATTATTGGGAATATTTAGTACCAAATATTGTGATTATTATGTGAAAATTTGAGTACTCTAGATATGCAATTTTGTCCTTTTTATTTTTATTTTTTCATTTAAGAGAATATATAAAACTTTTTTGGCTAAAGGTTCGAAGCTCAAAATCTTATAAATCCAATTATTTTTTATTTTTTTTAAGGAAGTTGCAACAGTAAAATTGTAACATGAAATGGTCATGACCATGACCATGACCATGAATGAATGTGTAAGGATGGTGCAGCACGAGCACGTATAGTTTGTGAAAAATTTACAAATATTTGGTGTTGTTACCATTTGTAACATTCCAAGTTAGGAAAAAAGGAGCAGACTTTAAAAATAGAAAGAGAGCAAACACTGTCCATTTCCATAGCCCTTTAGGATTTTAGGGGATTAGATATTGGCAAAAAGAACGGAGTCATTAGGGATTTTTTTAGAAAATAACTACAACTATTGTGATTATTGGGAATATTTAGTACCAAATATTGTGATTATTATGTTATTACAACATATGGGAATATTTGTTTTGTTTGTTAGTGTAAATATTGTGATAATATGCTAAGTTAAAAAAAAAATTAATATTGTGATTAATTATTGGGAATATTTAGTACTAAATATTGTGATCAATTGTTAGGAATATTTAGTACTTTTAGGTCTTTCTCATGGATATGAAATGGATTATGAGTTTGATACCTAAGATAGTAGTCTTTTTACCATAAATTATTTCAAGATATATTTGTTAAGATTTGTAACAGAGATTTCAATGGATAACTGGTTGGTATATAATATTTTTGTTCATCATAACTTATTTGAATGGGTTTTGAAAGTCATGCCTTTAGAATGATTTAGAATTTTTAAAGAATATGAAATTGGTAATGACTATTTTTGTAAGATTACTAAAGGTGAGTATATGCAAATTTGGTTGAGGTTAGTATTGTTGGCATTTCATACACAAAGTTTTGTGATTGATGTTGATTGAGCGTTATAAATTTGTCACTAACACAATTGCACTTGATGATCTATAGGTTGACAATGATCTATATAAATATATACTACGGTGGACCCCTTAGCAATGCCAACCCTTATGATGGAGTCTCATTTCAAGGTCCGGGTATCCAGTGCTACTATATGATGATACGCCGTAAGCTAAAGACCCTGAATGAGCTGAAAGTAAAAATTATGGAAGAGTTGCAAGTGAACCCTGCTTTGCATGACATACATATTACTTTCCGTTCTCCATATGAAGTCCTCAATCAATGCATTAATTACAGATATATGGCGATAACAGAGGACAAACATGTGAAATTCATGTTTAGTAAGATGGACAAATGGAAACAAGCAGCAGATTTTGAGTTATACGTCACTTTGGAGCCTCGTGCAGAAGTCGGCGTAGAGGACGAAATTGTACAAACAACTACATCTCTACAGTTTGCAGTCCTAGATGATCAATGCACCACATTAGGAGGCTATACACCCCCTTTTCAAGAGACACCAGTAACAATTGAGAGCGAACCTGGAAATAGATATGAAGATCAATTTTGTACACATCGAGGTGAATCCTCTACAGTTCCAGTAGTTGAAGATGAAGATGAAGACGAAGACTGTTCTGGGGAAGATGGTGAGGATAGAGATGAGTATGAAGAGAGGATTGACGATGGTGACTTTGACAGGGGTCTTGATGACCATGAAATTACTCACATTCCTCATGTTGATGATATGGCTGAATGTGATGAAGATGATGAGGACGCTAATGCTAGAGTTCAGTATGTTACAAATACGACCCTCGTTTATGAACCTCCTGCCTCATCATTTTATGAAAATACTTGGGAAAATATGGTTGATCCTGAAGTTGGTCAGCAAGCATTTGGTTCTTGGAATGCAGACATGAATTTTGCGAAAGGGTTGATTTTTGCTAATAAAGATGCGGTGAGACGTGCATTAACAATTTACGCCGCAAAGCATAACAGAAACTTTGTGACTAGTAGGTCGACCACAAGTAGACTGTCTGTGAAATGCAGCGATGAATCATGCATGTGGTACGTTGGGGCAGTTGTGAAGCCTGAACTCGGACTATGGATGGTCACATCTTATAGGGGTCCTCATAGTTGTATGCCCCTTGCCACAGCCCTTGATGGTAGAATGATGGATTGTAATTTTCTAGTAGAAGAATTTGTTCCATTGTTGAAAGAGAAACACACGGCAACAATTTATCACCTCAGACATTTCATTAAAGGGAAGTATTATGGGCATATTCTTTCTTACTATAAGATATGGGATGCGAAACAACGAGGTATTGCAAAGATATTTGGGGATTGGGAAGAGTCTTACCAAAGGTTGAGAAAGTTATTGTTTGCATACTGGGATCAAGAACCTGGCACATGTTTCTGGTTTCACACCATACCTAGGGACGAGTTCGGTGATACAATATTGCGCTATATATTTTGGGCTTTCGCTCCATGCATTGCAGGATTCAGACATTGTAAGCCAGTGATCAGTATTGATGGGACCCATTTGTATGGTAAATATCGAGGGGTGTTGTTAATTGCAATGGCCACCGATGCCAACAACAAGGTTTTGCCTCTTGCCTTTGCCGTTGTGGACAAAGAGTCAGGGTCTAGTTGGGGGTGGTTTTTAGAACGCCTCAGGAATGCACTGGGGGATGTGATAGCAGATAAGGACATCTGTATAATTTCTGACCGACATAAGGGTATTCAAAGTGCAATTGCAAACTGGCCTAGACATGATGATGGACGACAACGAGTAGTTCACAGATATTGCCTTCGACATGTTGCTAGCAACTTCAACACGCATTTTCAGGACGCCACTTTAAAGTCATTAGCCTTGAAAGCGGGATATGCTACTCAGGAATCTAAATTTGAGTTGTACATGCAACCTATCAAGGAAGCTGAGATCGAGGCCCTTAGGAAGAAACGGAGAACCGAGCGGCAGGAAAGTGAACCCGACTCATCCATCATGCCATACACATATCTAATGAACGAGGATCTAGACAAGTGGACCCAACTACATGATGGTGGATACCGTTATGGGGCTATGACAACCAATGTCTCGGAGTGCTTCAATGGAGTACTCAAAGGTGCCCGTGGCCTACCCATTGCTGCAATGGTTGAATTCACTCATTGCAAACTTGTTGCTTATTTCCATGATCGACACAAAGAAATTACTCATGATCTCTCAAAGGACAAGGTATGGACTAAATATGCCTTAAAAATCTATGGACACAACCTACAAAAATCAATTTCACACCAAGTAAGACCGTTTAATAATCTGAATGGTATATATCAAGTAATTACTTCATACAACATCTATAGCTCTGGAGGGGGAAACCATAGTTATGAAGTAAATGTAATGGCCAGAACATGTGGTTGTGGAAAGTGGCAAATGAGAAAGATCCCTTGTTCACATGCAATTAAAGCTCTTCAGTACTTGGGGCAAGATGCGACTGCATATATTGACCCATGTTATAGTTTGGTGAACGCCATTCACACCTACTCACATGCATTTGTGGTGCCAAAGTCAGATTCACTGTGGAGGGATGTGGATGGTCCAAAGTGGGTGCCTGACCCAAAACTGTTGCGGGGCAAAGGTCGACCTGTGGCGTCTAGGATACGAAATGAGATGGATGGGGTCCGGCGAGAACCGGGAAGCCGGAGGCCAGATTCTGACTTGAGGGAGATTCAGCAAAAGCAGAGCTGTGGACTGTGTCATCAACATGGGCATAACCGTAGAAGATGTCCGCTTTCCTGTGGGGCTTCGACAAGCAGTAATAATCCAAACTAGGTAAGTGATGCTTTTATATAAAATGCCATGATTGTATCAATTAGCCAAGTTGCATAGATTAGTACGTATGTTTTGGGTTTTGGTATCTAACAACAATATTTGAATTTTTGCCAGGCATGCAAATACTCGAGTTTGGAATGGCATTGTAGATGTCAATTGGGGTTCTCTTTATTATGTATTTGAACTTACTACTGGGTTGTATCCACACAATTATTATTTTGTTTGTCACTGAATGAACTTGTAATCGAAGTATTTTATATCCAATGTACCTGTTTCTAGATTGTGATATTATGACTGTTTAATTTTGTCTTTCAATTTTAAATCCCCACAATTTTGTAGTTTATATTGCTTACTACTCACTAGTTTAATTGTGATGATTGAATTAACTTACTGAAATGAACTTTAAACAGTACATATATATCCAGGCCAGGAACAAATTTTGTCAGAGTGATGTGTGACTTGGACGGTTAATTTTCAATGAATTAAAGGTAGCACTGTACCAAACTTCAACTTCAAACCTTACAGTTACAGACTACAGGACAAGCTAAATGGAGAATTGGGTTTTGGGAATCTCCATCCCCTTTTTCATATATGAACTAGTCTTGGCCTTGTTAATAGAATCTTTCACAATGTGATAAAGTGAAAGAACACCTATTGGCTATTGCTTAATATTGTCTTTTCTCAGCTGGACGGTACCACTGCCACATGGAGAAGAAGGGACAGCCATCGAGGTCAAGTAGAAAGCAATAAAAAAAAATTCAAGTTATCTCAGTAGAACTACTACCTTACTAAAGCCGCTGCCATAGACAAATAAAGTACGTAAAAACAAGATGAAAGAAATGATCCATATGCTAGCAGGACAGGTTGTGGTACTAAACCAAATTAGATGTGTTCAACAAGTGGGTGGTCCTTTTCTTTCCCAATATCCCTGGAAAATATTTTGTTTCTTTCCCTAATGTTTCATTGTAAATTTTAAGGTTGTTTTTTTCCTCCTATTATAGTTAATTATAGAAGACCAAAAAGAGAAATGGCAAGAGAGCTCCACGTAAATGCAATAGCCTCATTATTTAGGTAAAAAAATAAAAATAAATATTTATTTTATTTTTTAGGGGAGAATATTACTTGTAAGGGTTCTTTTGCTCCCAAAAAAAAAAACATAAAAAGCCTTTATTGAACCCAATGTTCACAATTCTTAACTATGATTTTTCCTGAATGCTATAGACACACACACATCCTTCCCTTCCCCTTCAAGGGGTAATAAATATTGTCAATGAATTATCAACCCTTTGATTATTCGTGCTTTGAGCATTGATGCTACAACTTCCAATTGAAGCTTGGTCAGTACCATCAGTGCAATCATGCTCATTCATCAAAAAACAACCAAAAAGAGAAACAATAAACACCCCAAGGAAACACTTATTTCTGAAGACACTCGTAGGAAATTTCCCACCTCAACATCCATGCAAACCCGACTATGCATTTATCTAGTGAACAGATTATTGTCTATCAAATATATCAATTACAACCTCCCATTTGTCTGATTTTTTTCCCCATTTTAAACATTGGTTATTTTATAAGGAAAAAATAAATTATAACAATTTGTGATTGATAGAAGCATCAATGGAACAGAAAAGGTGAAATAGATGACTTTTATTTATCAAATTAGTATCATTTCGGTAAATCTCAACATAATTTAAAAGCTGTACATAGAAAAATCCTTGTACAAGCTATGCAATTCACATACAAAGCATTACGCAAACCAACATACTGATTATGAAAAGGCTATACGATCATACATAAGATCTAGCTAAATCCAATCCATTTAACCAAGGATGGAACAAAGTGACAAATTACATATAAAAAACAATCAAATTATATAGCCAAAATGGATAGATGCTACACAGCTACACTATTGTTGCTTATAGTAGCCACTTTGCTTATATACCTTACTTTCTCACTATGGTACCGCTCCATCAACTCTTGAAAAGAATGTTTGTTGTTGATGGACTACTCTATATCAGCAAATGATGATGCACAGGCAATGAACTCCTTCACACGCTCTTGAAAAGGTGTATAATTAACTAATAGACGATCCAAAACGATAAAAGTAGATTCCACCACCTATGTCATGGACTCGTGTTGAAGCGGATTCATTGATTCAAGATGGGTAAGAAGCTGATTTTGAAGAGGCAACACTGTCTGCTCAAGCACATCCACGTTTAAAGTTGTTACGCTACCTTTACAACACTGTCTGCTCACTTGTTGTCCCTATGACCATAAGTTTCTTCCCCTGACAAGAAAGCACACAAAATGAACTAGTAATGAGAACTTCAGGAAGGTCAGAAAATTACCATTCATCAAGTCAGATATCACAAAACTACTAAAGGAAAAACATGTCCCAAAGATATCAGAAAATATCACACATAAGCCTGTCGATGAATGCTCTTTGTACAGCCAGTGATGGTGACAATATGGAGCTGAATAATCCCAAACAATAGACCAGACCAACTTCCGCCACTACATCAAATAGCATTAGGATTTTATGCATACATGTAGCTCCCAAAAAAAGAGTACATAAGGGATAGAACCCGTGCTCATCCTTTCACTCAGTTATGGGGGAGGAGATCCCAGATCTTAGCTACGCTTTCAAAATTTGTAATCTACAATGAATTCAGTGTTTTTTTTTTTTTCCCTCATTCATGCTGGGTAAGACTCAGCGAAGTTGTATGTGTCTAAGAGGGGTTTGAAGAGTGGAGACTACATTTTCAATATGGCACTGGAAAGATAGCATGACCATAGTTCAGAAAGAAAATATAACAATTTTAAAAGTGGATTTCACAATTGCTACCACTTTGAAACCATTGACATCTTTGTGAACAATTTATATCTAATTCTATAGGTTTTGTAACTACCAACATGCATAACACATGCACTACATTTGGTAATAAAGAGGGAATTTCCATACTGCCTATGATCCAAATCATACATGATACATCAACCAAAATATTTTGAACCTGAGGTGTAAAAATAATAATAATATTAACCTTCATTTCAATTTTACATAATCTTTCTGATATGTTCTTTTCCCTAAAGGAGAGGGGGAAATAGGTGATTTGAACTAGTGACCTCATCAGTTGAGATAGAGCTCATCAGCCTCACATCTTACCAAGTTTAAATTTTTAACTTGAGATAAAGCCACCATTTTTTCATACTCCCTCCATGAGATGTTGAGTGTCTTGTTTTCCTTAACGTCCCAAAATGAGTGCACACTTACTAAAAAAAGAAATTAAAAACCAAGCATTTATACCTAAACCTTCCCATAGTACCCCTTACTAATTCAAAAAACAATCAATACTTTTGGCATTTTGGCTAGAGTGGCATGCTCTTTCTTCCTCATTAAACATGTGACATGTCAAACTTAGACATTCAAATTGGTTTTTTGTTTTGAATTTTGATAGGTCTTAGACATTCAAATTGGTATAGAGGGAATACTAAACTTCTACTAATTCTTTCAATCTATTTAAAAAAAGAAAAAGAAAAAAGGAAAACAGTAATATCATGCAGAGAATTTCACTGACCAGAATAGAAGCATTTTAACATGTACCTATATTGCTGTCATTGTGTCGTGCTCATTGAAAATTTTTGCATAAGAAATCATATTATTTAATTATTTTGGATAGCTCGCACACTCCAGCACAGGGCATTACATGATTTTAAGATTGTGGTACAAATGACAGGTAGAGAAATATATGATGTGACCCAAAAAAGTACTGCATTTACATCACAGGGAAGGAGGGTGGTTACAAGATTGTGAATTGGTAAAAAACATCAAGGACTCAATTGGTTGGAAGTTATTTCTCCCTGTTCAAAAATTGGAGATTTTCAGTGAAAGTAGTCTTTTGGGAAGTTTATTCAAGTAGAAAAAATTTCCTAGTGAAAAGTTTTATTTCATAAGTGCTGCTAAATCAAATATTTACCTCAACAGATGGTGAACCACCCAATGCAGAACATCTTATGTCATTTATTTGCCCATCAATTTATCAATATTCACTTCTAGATTTAGTGTATCTTATCATACCTGACATATCTTCAAAAGGTGAATAGAATCCTATGAATTACACTCAATTCAGATATAAACAAAGGGTCTAGTTAACGGGTGCCCTTTGGACATTTGTTAATGGACCAATTTAGGAAAATTTTGATATCACTTTTATGGAAAATATAAAAAGTTGTCAAAAAAATTAAGTACTTTTTCTTTTCCCATTAAAAGTATTTATAAATGTTTTCTAAAGCAATGCCTTTAGAGCATCCATTAACTTTTCCTATAAAAATATATATCCACCCCTTACAATTATACAATTTGAATAAAGAATTATTCTTCATGAAATTCACTGATAATAATATAATAGGAAATTGTAAGAACAGTCCAGCCAATAAAGACAAAGAACAACGAAAAACCTTTGGAGGAAGCCGCTTGAGTAGGACCAGTAGTGTCTGAGAGATTATATTTGAAAAACGAGGCCCAATGGCAACATACTCCAATAACCTGCATCAACAATTACAGTAAAATCATCTAAGGAACTTCTTCATTATCATTAATAGATGAAAAACGTGCTGGAGAAAAGCAGTACAGCTTCATTCAATTCACATCAGTAGATTTACCTTTCAATGTCATCAAGAACGATGATGCTCAGCGGTGACTTGTATGCATCCTCAAATACCTGTTAAAGAATATCATTATAAATAAGTCTTCAAAATTTCCTCCCAATCACATAAACTAAAGAAAAACATTAAAAAGTATATATCTTTCTAGTGTAAATAGACAATAAATAATTGATAACTCTGCAAGTGCAGTATAAACTTGTCTTAGATACATCAAATCTCAATTTAGACTTGGAACTGGTTCTATCACATAAAGGAGGGAAAAAAATCTTTTAAAATGCAACCAAGAATGGTCAAAGTCTTTGGACCTGTTTGGTAAGTGAAACCAGTTTTCAGTTTTCAAAAGGTTTTGCAAAATTGTGTTTCAATACATGCTTTCTCAACCAAAACAAAACTTGGTCTGTTTGGCATGAGATTTTCACTCAAAAACTGGTATTAATACTCATCTAATAAAAATTTATCACAAACCAGCCTCAGTTCTAAACTGAGATCTGACGCAAACACACAGAGGGAGGAACAAGAGAAAAACAGAGAGGAGGAGGGGTCAGATTTGGATACCCAGATCTGACGCCACAGCAACACTTGGGATGGTGCTCCACCGCCATCACTGAGAGTTCTATGGTGTGTGTGAGAGAGAGAGAGAGAGACAGACAGAAACAGAGGAGAGAGAAATCAGGTTGAGAGGGAGAGATCAGAGAGAGGGAGAGAGAAAGAGAGGAATACGTAAGAACAAAATTTATTATCTTAATAATAACTTTGAAAACTGTTGCTCGAGGTGTTCTCAAAATTCAGCACTTGAATCCTCTAAAGTGAAGTCAGATTAAAGACTCCTTGCAAAATATTGTTACCAAACAATTAGATACTAGAAACTATAATTTAAAAACTGCTTCCAAACGGGCCTTTGCATTTGACAAACCTTGACAATCTGTGCACACTTAGTGCTTTCGTGAAGACCAATCATTGATTCTGCTGAGACCTACCCAAAAAATGGCAAAATTTAGAAATAGGTATAAATGGAAGGGACAGTAGAAGAGACTGCAAAAATTCCTTGAAAGTAACAAGATAGATATCCAAAATATAGGGCAGGGAGCTTACTATCTTGACATATGGAAAATCACTGTCAATGCCAACAGTAGCTGCTAGTGCGGTTTTACCACTGTCCAAAAAGGGTAAGATTCAAAAAAGATGCAATTAACAAAGTCAATTAAAATAGAGAAACCATGCATACCTGCCACTTGGGCCTTCCAGAAGACAAGTAACAAGCGGACTTCCTTTACTCACTTTAACTTGCTCCACAAGTAGCATAGCTCTTTGATAAATGTGCTTATTTTGATCACCACAGTCCACCATGCCATTCAGTCTACAAATCACCATAGTAAATAGAATCAAGCTTCCAGCAGAAACAGAGTACCATTTGTTACCCAATTTTTTGGACAGCCAACAATATCATTATCCCAAATTTCTCACATAGTAAACAAATTAGTCATATATGCCATACAATGCAACATAAACTATTCCACAACAAAGGGATTTAAGTCAAAATTATTAAAATAATGTACCTTAGGAAGACTTATCTCGAGCATGACAATGTGATGTGAGTTAAAAATAAAATAAATAAATAAAATCTGAAAGCTAAAAGCATTTTCAAATTGCTCAAAACTATACCTGCACCGCTCAAGGTCATCAGTGGAGGCTCCAAATGCAGGAATTATTTCGTGGAGTGCATTCAAAAAATCATCCATGGTAACTTTAATACTCTCTTCATCCACTGGCTTGGTGAGATCATCAAGACTTAGTTGTCTATTCAAAGCATAAGATACTGCACTTTTTACAACACCTTCAAGTTCGGCACCACTATAGTTTTTCGTACGAGCAGCTGCACTCGCAAAAATAGATAACTGAATCAACCAAGACCTTCATCTATCATTCCTAGAGACCAAAACATTGCAACAATTTAAACATTCAACACATGGTCAAAAGTATTTGTATAATAAAGTAAGAAACAATTTAAGAATCACTGCAACTTTTTCAAAGAGATCAATTTTGGACACATTAAACAGCATCCCCCCCACCCCCCAAAAAAAAAAAAATCATATCCTTAAGTTTCACCACTAACAGTTGGTTGTAACATAGAAAATCATTAAGGGTGTGGTTTCTTGGGGCTAGGTGTAAGGGAGATATTAGATTAAATTGAATTATAAATCATTTGGTACTTTAATTTTCTAAGATCCACACAACTGCAATACCTTTTCATGAGTTTGACTATCCAAGCCAGCGTAAAAAATGTTCTAGTATGGATTATGTTCTCAATATATTATAAATTTATATATATATATATATATATATATATAGACACACACAACTCCAATCAAAACCTGGAGGCAAATATAATTTAGATATAATCGTGTCTCCATTTAACAGTCACTTCAGCCATATAATAGATGAATAAGTAGATATCATAAGCATATCTCACTAATGGACATACCAAGCTCTTGAAGGTTCACATCAGGAGCAAGAAAAGAACTCTCTTTCATCTTGTTTGTATGAATTTGAAGAATCTATAAGCGACCATTCTCATCAGGAAGGCTTATCTCAATTTGAACCTCCAAGCGGCCTGGTCTATAAATCAAGAATAAACAAATTAATAAATGACTTTTATTGGTAATTACACATGCACCCAACAGGTTTTGAATCCATGATCTCACCCTCCACCTCGCATTTTGCAAGGAAGGGCAGTTTGAACTAGAGCTCATTGGCAGGAATAAATAAATAAAATTTATTGGACTTTGATTTAGAGTCCAACGTTGACTAGTAGTTGCTACAACCTACGCACATCAATGTTAACTAGTAGTTGCTATCCATGCTTTTCATGACATAAAACAATTTAAGGTTGCATGGACAGTTACGCAACACAGAAGACGGAGAGAAACAGACCTTAAAAGGGCCTCATCAAGTAAATCTTTTCTGTTTGTCATTCCAATAAGCAAGACATTATTTAAAGACTCCACACCATCAATCTGAAAAGTAAATAGTCTTTTAGTTATTAGCAGAGAATCACTCTGATTTGCAAGATTGTAAAAGCAATTGAACCTCTAACTAACCTTTGTAAGAAGCTGGTTCACAATACTGTCACGAACACCTGTACAATCTCTAGTTGAACCTCTTGACTGCATATGCAAAATGAGAACATGCATTGAGCTCTTTCCATTTGCTAAAAAACTTGGATTACATAACCAGAGAACCTTAAATCTAAAAATTGACATTGTTTCTTTGACATATTAAACAATGCAGACCTCCGGTGGAAATCTAACCATGTAGGTGTTACCAATGTGTTCTTGTGCTGTAGCTTTTAAAATCATACTAATAATAGCATGTTCGCTTAGAGGTCAAGAAGGGAACTAGGATTCAAGTTAATATATACATAAACATATATAAATATATTTTATGTCCAAAGGCCTACTCATCTACAACTCTTAGCACTATGTCACTTAGGCTGATTCTTTGACTCAGGGTCCCAATTCTTGGAATGGTCATTATTGTTCATTAAGACAACATAAAGAGTTATGAAACTATACCAAGCATTTCTAACCGCATAAGGAAGTTAATCTATAGATTCCGCACACCTTAGATATTCAAATAAATGACACTCCAGGACATTCAAGAACAATAGATTCAGTCAGAGGAAAATGCTAATTAACTAACTATAAATACATGCATATATATATATATATGTGTGTGTGTGTGTGTGTGTGTGTGTGTCAATCAAAAGCAACAAATTGATGTCACTATCAATCTACTGGCAGGGGGAAAAAAAAAACGTTAACAAATATTTGAAGAATCATGTACCTTACAAATAGCATCAATTTCATCAAAAATTATGACATGCAGATCACTTTGGTCCCCTGAAAAGGAAAAGAACATGATGGCATTAGTGATCACCAAAAGACCAACCTAGGAATACGCCTGCTATATCTCCCTTACCTCGAGCTCTTTGATCATTCTCAGCATCAGCAAATAGATCCCTAACATTCTTTTCAGTTTCACCAAGGTATTTGTTCAAAACTTCAGGGCCGTTAACAATCTGTAACAATTTGTCACAAAAAGGGTAAAAAATAAAAAAGATGGTCCATAAACTGCAAGAATAGATTTTCACCATCTTATAGAATGTGAAGCATAGAATACTTATAATTTATTTGTTTTTATAAGTAATAGAAATTTTATTGATAAAAAATTACTTCATCATCACAATGATGAACGTTAAGTAATTAAAACAGCATAGAATACTAATAATAATTTGTTGCTATAATAGAAAGAATTCAGACATGTTTAGTTAGCTTTGGAACCCGAAAACAATGTTCCAGCATCAAAATGAAAAGTATGCACTAGCAATTGAGCATATGCTCAAATGAAAATTGAACACACCAAAAGACCCAGTGACTATTGATATTTAAACCATGACATAACCGAAAGTGGATGGATGGATGTGCACTAGGTTTTATGTTGCAAGAAAATAAAATAGAGATGACGCTGCCTGCCTTCTCATATAAGATATATCTTCATGAGATTTTGTGTCAATCATGTGCCTGAGAAGCATTTCTGCTTGACAAATTAAAGAAAAAGAGTGCGATTCATCGTGGTCATCATTTCCGGATAAATTTGTATGTCTATGGAATAAAGTTCAATGTCAGTCAAATAGTAAGTGAACTCATGGTCTATGCTTAAACAAGACTAGAAATAATCTTAAACATTTGATATTTGGTTTTTGAATTACTAAACCAATTCAACTGCAACACTACCAACCTAGAGATAGTTAAAAAGCTTCATTCTACTCAATTTTGTGCATTAGATGCTTGTTTTGAAACTTCATACACCAGTTTTAAAAGATGAACTCAAAGTCTTTAGGTCAATGAAATTATGGAATTACAATAAACAAAATGTACAGAACAAATCAATTCTTTGCTCATTGCAAAGTAAAAATGACAACGCTAAATTTTTTAATAAGATTAGCAGGCCATGTAAATAAGAATACAAACTTATGAGCCTTGAGAAAACACTAGTTATAATTTCATCAAGGTCTAAAAATATTATCAAAATCATTTGTCTTTATACTTAATATTACTATATTGTTACTGACAAGAAACATTTATTAAAACTTTCTTTGGTTCTTACTTATAAAAAAATAAAAAACCTTTCAATGGCTCAACTCTCCCTCTCATTTACGGGGACAGGGGGAAGGTAAACAAAAAAATAAAAGAATAAAAAAAATAAAAACTCTTAATTCTGAAGATGGAAAATGATAAGGTGTTAGCCTCATAAAGCTATAAGTTTTATCATTTGGTGAAAGACTGAAAATATATAAATAAAATTAACCATATACAAACCTTTGGTTCCCTTCCATTCAACATTTTTCCAATTTGACGAGCCATAAGTGTTTTGCCAGTACCAGGAGGCCCATAAAGCAGCATACCCTTCACATGCTTAATCCCCAATCTAGAAGACGAAGAAATTTCCAGGTAAGAGCATGTTATGGAAATAAAACAGACTAGAAGAATTAATGCATAAATGACAAATTGAAAATATTACTTATTTGTCACATGGGGAGGGAAAACACGCGAAGCAAAGGCTCTTCGAAATATATCTGCAAACTCTGCACTTAGACCACCTATACCAAGTGATTGAAGATTAAACTCCTTCTGCCTGAAGATGTTGCTACTGGCTGCCTCACGCTGATTGACTATCTGTAAGTCAAAATATAAGTTACTGAATTTAATTTTTGACATCAAGTTGATCAGCCTATAATTACTCTGAGCAACTGTGATCTGTATAAACGCTTATTAGGCTACACTGATCATGTTCTGTTCAACAGAGGAAGAGGTAAATAATTAAGGGGAGATGCAAGTGTAAAAGAGATTTTGACTGATTTGACATGGCAGCACCTTCTCCAGCATGCATTAACCATGAAAGAAATATCAGGTACAGAATCCACCAATCTAATAGCATTGATTTGTTAATTATGCAAACAAACAAATGATGAAAGAATTTTTGAATTTGTTGTTAGGCTTTGTTTTTTACTTTGCTTATTTTGCTTCTTTTTTAAGCAAATAAAGCCACCAGAAATAAGGTATATGGTATAGGCATATACTAAACCAACAAGAATTTCATAGAGCTGATGAATGTTAGTTCCTTTTCTCTATGATATCCAAACAAGGAAATTAATATTTGGTGGGAGTTTAAATAATGGAACGATAAACCCCATCATTTTAGATTTTCCGTAAAATATGAATTCCTTTATCTAAAGCCAATATAAAGGAAAATATATTCAATCACAAGACCAAGGGCTTCATTTAAGTTTTGCTAACCTCATCAAAAGTTAATCCACCAATTTTTGAGACACTTCCACAAAATGAAAGATCAACAATCTCCTTCCCTAATCCATAAATCTCAAATATCTGTGCACCACAATAACTATAAGACCAGAAACTAGTAAGTGGAGTTGCCAACATGACTGCATACATTATGAACTTAAAAAGCACAGCTGTAAACTGACCTATTTAAAACAAAAAAACATACAATGTGGACCATGTAAATCAAATAATTATTGTGGCAGAACTTATATAACTGACTACAAAATATATATATATATATATATATATATATAAATAAATAAATAAATAATAAAAAGAGTTAATACCTAGAAAGCAATGAGATTCCCATTTTGGAAAGAATTTTGAGAAGACCGGTTTTAACAGCCTGAAATAATTAGAAACAATCAGTATAAAATAGTAAAGCAATGGAATAGAGCAACATTTTTTTCTATTGAAACCATAGATAAACCAGAAGTGGATAATTCTTAAGGTGGAACTCACTAAAATTAATCATCAAGTTTTAACGCACTTGACATAAGTGCCTGGATTGAATTGGGCCAACACACGCTATGGGAACAATATTACATGAATTGCATTAGAAAATTACAGCAAAATATTTTCATCCCTAAAATATTCCTTCTAATATTGATGTACTGACCTTGCAAAAGTTCTTTTGAGCCTGCTCAATTGTTACAGTAGGCATCTTTCCATTCCTCATCAAATTTACGGTTTTATTACTCAGACGCCACTGTCGGCATGTTTCTAGTGCCAAGTATGGACATATGGCACTGAAAAAATAATTCAAGAGATATAGTGTTAAGCATTTTCAAGATAAAAAAATAGACATAAAAGTATCAACAAGCCCAAATAATGGAATCAAGATGAAGAAGAGGATTCTGATTCAGAGTGATGTAGAACCCTCTAAGATCTTTTCATAAGACAGTTTGGTCAAGCATTAACACAACCAAACGTGCATGTAAAACAGGAACAGAAGTTAATATACATTGTTTAGCAAAAAAAAAAAAGGAGTTTCTGCTAGTAGTGAACTAGAAAAGTTTTTGTTCAATGGTCATTTAACTAAATATGATTCTTTTTAACTTAATAAATTTAACTCATGCTCACAGTAGATATAAACTCTCAATGAGCTAAAAAAAGGATTGAGATATAAAAACAAAGATAACTTCAGGATGAATACAGAGGTAAGGCGAAAGTTTTTTACCAGCACATCAGAACGGTCTGACAGAACAAGCAGTTGGGAACCATTTCGAACAGCTTCATCAGCAGCTTCACTATATATATTTAGTGTCTTTTCCAAGGAACCATCAACTCCTTTACGAATATCAAAAAATGTTGGCAAAACTTGAGGTTTCAAAGAGGGATCATTTAGCAAGGACTCAAGCTCCCCTTCATTCAGTACGGGACTGGACAAAATAACCTGCTCCATGGCAAAAAATTATAACGTGCAGTTCAAAATTTGAAAACTGAAAGCATTACATTATCATTTTACCTAAAAGTCAATTCAAATTAATTGTTAAAAACACCATTAATATGGCAGAAAGAGAGATCCTAACAAACCTGTGAAGCATTTTCAGGTCCAACCTAGAAAGAGTGAGGTGTTTTCTAAGCTAAGTGCTGATCATCACTTAGGGTCAGAAACTCCAATTCTCGAGTGTCCTCCTTTGTTTCTTGATAAACCCACATCAAATAATTAGGAATGTTTTCAAAGCATTAAAAGAATTAAATAAATAAAAAAAAAGTGATTTCAGAGAGCAAGAGAGAGAGAGAACCTCTATGGGATGCTAATCCTAATGCATTTTACGCTTATGCTGTCTCGTATAGTGTCTGGTATGTGGGGGAGGGGGTACTACATCTCCTTCGTGAGGCTCCTCACGTTGCTGCAAAGATGAAGTTACAACCAAACAATGGATTACATGAATTCCAATACCAACCATAACAGTAGTTACTCGATATTTATTACATTAAATGATTTGTCATACCGTGGGGCCAGCGTTGTGTCCTGCTTTGTGACCACCTGTCCCACAAGGAGGTGCTTTCATTGTACGTTTAGGTCGACCTTGTGGGGGTGACTGTAACCCAACAACCTGCTCATTCTCAACATGCACAGCTGGTTGTTTTGCTTGACTCCCAACAACTGCGGGGGAGGATGGTGTAGCAAATGAAATGTGAGTGCCCGTACTCATGGGATCTATATGTAGTCTAGGAGTGGGCATGAATGACATGGAGTGACTATGGGGCGGTACATGGTCTATATGACGAATGTTGTACGATGGGGATTGCGTGTGCATGACAGGAGGGGTTTGATTGAAATCAGGGCCGAGATCAAAGGATGGTGGAGTAAATGAAAGATGAGCAGGATCAAAAAATGTATGTGAGGTGTGTGAAGGGATCTCGGGGTGAAAAGATGCATGAGTAGTGGGTAGAGAGATATCTAGGTTAGAAACTACATGAGCAGTATGTGGAGGGATCTCTGGGGAAGGAGATGCATGTGGAGGTGGAGGGAACTCTGGGGCAGGAGACGCACGTGGGGGTGGAGGGAGATCTGCCCTACTGACAACCTGATGGGATGCAGCACGCTGACCATGGCTATGGCTGGCACGAGTTGAGCTCGTGCTTGGTCGTCCAGTATCTTCTGGCGCTTCTGGATTTGCCCCATCGATATTTTCCAACGGAAGTCGAGCAGTTATACGGTGAAGGCGTTCCACTGTCTTAAGTACAGCTGAAATATGGTTGTACTCAAGACTGCCTACTGTATAAAGTCTCAACAACTTCTTGTGACTGGCAACCTGAAAGTAAATAAATACAATTAGTACATCATACTGAAGTTCCTGATACGCAACAAAAATTGAAAAGAAAGGTCAAAGCAATTACCATAATAATAAGTGAAGCCGAAGTGTGGTCGACGAACCTCCAAGTCACCCTATCGTACCAATCGAAGTATGGATGAGCAGGCGACATATCACCCTCTAGTCATGCTCCAGGACATAGAGATCGTGCTCGAGTATTCCATACTCGGATATGGCCATAATGTCTGTCCCTCCAATTCACCTCCATCTTCCCCCTCAAGTCTATGGCATGAAGGGCTTCGTCAGTATCAACATATGGGGGGGGTTCTTGTACCATCCCGAACTGACGAACAACACGGTCCGGTGTATGTTTCTCTACTAGCCAGAAACATACAAGCGGTACCCTCGCCGTCCATACATCCCTTCCGGCGACACAAAACGCAGGCAGGTGGGCTAATTCAGTTTCATATGGTTGCCACACCACCTAAAATAGTCAAATCAAAGGGCAGCACATTATGCAATGTTCCATATCTATGAGCTCTTTTACATTTATAAATACAATAGTCATAAACAATAGTCATAAACAATAGAATAAACACAATGTTGGTACCTGCTTTGGATGCATACAATCTAAAAGCTGACGGTACCGGACCAGACAGATTTCGGCGGGGCTATTCAAGGTGTTCACAACCCACACAGTCCTACAATTGCGAAAGAGGGAGTCAATACTTGGAATTGAGAATATGAAGTAATAAACAACAACAAATGATGGGCAATCGTAAATTTAACAATACATACCACTAAGATTATACTAATAAATGATTATCTAAACATATGATTAGTGGTGGAGCTAAAAATTAATAAGACTTATATTATACATCAATCATAACATATGACCTCCGTGGTTGTCAAACGATATATAAAAAACATAAATAAAAATCCTATTAATGAGTCACAATTAGAAGAATATCAAGATTAAAATTTTATTTTCTATGTCTAACAATGTGTTTAAAATTATGGATCTATTTCCAATAAAGAAAATCGGTCAAGGAAGAGACTTACTTAATAGACAATGGAGAAGGTGCAAATGGTGGGCCATATGCACCATCTGGTGGGAGGTCCATCCTTGGGCACAAAAAAGGGAATCTGACCCATGCCCAATACTGAACTAGCAACAAGGCCCCACCAATCTGACTAGCACCTTTGTCGGTTGCCTTGCATAACTCTCTGTACAGCCATGCAAGGCAAGCGCTCCCCCAACTGTACTGAGGTGGATTCCGTAGGTCCCTCAGCATCTGCAACCACATTGTATGCACCCTATCACCAGACTTGTCGGCGAAAATTGTGTCTGCCAGGAGTGCTAGGATATAACACCGTGCATATTGATGCACAACCACCTCTGTTGCATCATCGGGCAACCCTTCGTCAATTTTTTCTAGTAGCTTCTTTATTTGGATCCTTTGTCCTTTAAGCGTGGTGTCATTAGTAGCAATTCCAAGCAGACTCTGACATTCATCTTTCCATTTCAAGTCAGTTGTTCCAACAATTGCCTCACCATCGATTGGAATCCCGAAAAGAACCTCCACATCTTGTAATGTGATCGTTGTCTCACCATGTGGCAGGTGGAAGGTGTGGGTTTCAGGCCGCCATCGCTCAACGAAGGCCGTGATCAGGTTATGATCAATCTCTCTACCTGGGGTCCTATACAGCCCCTCTAATCCAACTCTCTTCACAATGTCGACGATACGATCATCCACCACTATCCGGCGTCGTTTTCGGAACTCGTCATTACGACCGCGGCATTTCAGTGGCCCTGGATCCTGCACATGATAGAACTATGGTGATGAGATGCAATATGCCATAACCTTTGTATATATGATTGTAGTTATTGATCCCAAAAAACAAAAATAAAGCAGTTATGAAGGGACCTTAAAATATCAACCCCAAAAAGAAAAAATAAAAACAAAAAAAAAAAGCAACAACGGGAGAAAAATAAAAGGATGCAATGCATTTTATACATTTGTCTAGTAATGAAAGGCTTCCCATGCGACCAGCCTATTGCTGCCTCTAAACCAGGAAAAGTCAAAAGGCTTCTTAAAGCTATTTCATTAATTTAAGAAGCTTTAAGTAACTATCTTGGAATTTGGTTGTATTTCGTTGTCATAGTTGCTGATTTGTGTTTGTTTTCCCTTAAGCTCTGTTGTTGTCCAACCCTTGAATTTACTTAACTAAGTATTTTAATGCAAGTAAGAAACTCAAGTGAAAAGGGTCCTTAAGGATTTTATTTGATTTATGACAAAAGCTTGTCTTCAATATGATTCATTAAGCTAGGTTTGTTACACAAGTTGTAATTCCAAATGGATTCCTAAATATAAACTTCTATGTTTTGCTTTTGGAACCTAAGGATCATATCTGTTTGACATGATATGGAAAATAAACAACCTAAATAGAGGAAAGTAAAAGAAACTAGAGGCAAAGGCTAGCGTTCTCAATAATAACAATAAAAATTACTGCAACAACCACAACCTGAACAACTTCTTGCCAAGCAACAATAAAATTATCACAGGTCACATTGCTTCAAACAAAAATAACTCTTATGAACCTAGGATTGCTTTGTTCATGTACACCCACACTAACAATCAACCAATCTAACTTAACCCAACTAATGCGCATGACCATGCATTGAAAGCTAGTAATACCATTGACACTTAAAATTTCAGAAATGGGAAGAAAAAAAAATCAACATAATGTAGAAGGATAAGAAGAGAATATTCAGCAGGTGGTCGGTTTTAATTTTTACCTTGCCTTCCCAAACAGCGCACGCTCGATGTGTTTTTATAAACCTTAACACCGAATCGTCAGTGGGCCCAGGACCAAACTCATCAGGGAGCTGAGCAGGAACAGCAGCCATACTGCACGAAGTTTAGGGAGTCAAGAGTAATATAATCACATGTTAAATTGGCAAGGAAAGTGATGAACAAGAAAATGATTCAGTTTATTTTGACAACAAGCAGATGGTCCTCGTTACTCATAAAATTAATTTGGGCTACAATGAAGTTTTACAAAAGGTGACAAAAAGAATGAAGGAAAATCATATCCGCGTTGATTAATTTGGGCTACCCACATAGTTGGCCCTACTATTTTCCCTCCTACCAAATGGACCCTACAGTTACGTGCTACATAAAAGATCTGAAAAAATTAAAAAGGGGGGAGGAGTTTGTGGGGTGAGTTCTGAAAAGACTTTCTAAAATTGATTGTCTGAACTCACAACAAAACATCCAAACCAGGGTACAATGGTGAACAAAGCCTTTACCCTACCACCCCAACACAAGTAGGTACGAAAAATCTCATTTCTACACTTCATCCTACCAAACATAATGTAAGAAATCATAAAATCATTTCAACATTGCAGCATTGCCTGTGTAGATTCATGTGAAAACTATGCAGAAGAAGTGAAGAACCAGATGTTAAAAATAAGACAATATAATGCAAAATTTAAATACCAGGACAAAAAATAAATAAATAAATAAATAAAAAATCTTCAATAACAGCAATGTATATAGTAAAGCAAATGAACAAAGGTAACAAAGCAAACATGGCAGCCAAGATTTGAAATGCAGCAACATAGTAGAATCATTACCTGCAATATCACTATGCAACTACCTTCTCTAAAAGCTTATGTTGTGAAGCCTTTTCAAGCCTATTCCTGCAAGGTATAAAATGCAATTAGCACCTCAAATATGTATATATATGGATGAACATCATTTCTATGCTTATATAAAGAAGGAAGAAAGGAAAATAAATTTCTAGATAGACATTTTAATATATATGATGAATTTCATATTGTAATATTTAGGAGAGCCTTTTTTTTATAAGAATAATTTTATTGAAAAAAAGACTACATACAAAAAGCACAAAGCAGCCAAAACAATACTATTATAAACAGTATAATAAATTGATGCACAAGGTAACTACATGACACCAATTAAACATCTAACACGTCTACATTCATAACACTATCTAATGTTTCCAACCCAATTTTCCATTTTACAAGACGTTTAAACTTAACAACATATTATGCTATACTTGGAGCCAACATCCATCTTAGAAGATGCCAACCAGTTTGAATGTTTAGGATGACAATATCAGCATTCAGCACCTCTATCAGGCAAATTACTTCAACCACCATATAAAAACATAATAAAGGAATCGCAAAGTACACACATATACAAATACTTAAATCATGCTCTGAGGTACAAGTCATAATAAAATAGATTCTATTCATTTAAACATTTCTTCAAACATATAGTACTCATACTTTATACAAGAATACACAGATAATTTTCTCAAGCATGAACCGTTTCTAACACATGACAAATCAACATAATGAAACCCCATATTAATTTGATGAGATCGTAGTAGAAACATGATCCAAGGCTATTCATTATTTTGGTACACAACAAAAAGCAAAACTCACCACTCAACCAATGCTTTCGCTGAGATAAAAACTCCAAAAAAAAAAAAATACTTTAACATAAGACTCAAACTTTTCTTACTAATTTTCTTTTGCTTTCCTGCAGTTTCTCGGCTGCCAAACAGAGGGAAAGCCCAATACTTGACATTAAAAAGTTAGAAAATAAGAAATCGGTGAAGTAATAGAAACGTACCTAAATGGAAATTGTTTGTGAAAACCAGACGGCGACGGCGACGGGAAGTGAGAGACCGGAGCGAGATGGAGGGCCGACGGCGACGGAGCTCAAGAGAGGGAATGAATGCGATGGAACGGCGACGGAGCTGAAGAGAGGGATGAGTGCGACGGAACAGCGACGGAGCTGAAGAGAGGGATGAGTGCGACGGAACGGCGACGGAGAAGGACGGAGCTGAAGAGGACTGAGAGTGAGAGAGAGAGAGAGAGACTGAGTTTTTTGAGTGATGCACTGTGAGTGTGGGAGGGAATGAGAGAGTTTTTTGAACTAAAGAGTTTTTTTTGAGAGTACTGTAAGTGTGGGGAGGACTGAGTTTTTTTGAGACTCTTTTGAATGAGAGTTTTTTTTTGAGTTTTGTTGAGAGACACGTGTGGCAAAAGAAAATAGAAATCAAGTCCAACGGACTTGATTTCTGTGTAGAAAAACCAAGTCTTAGACTCGGTTTTTATACATACAAACCGAGTCTAATAGACTTGTTTTTTAAACACAGAAATCGAGTCCAATGGACTTGATTTCTATGTGTAAAAACCGAGTGTATTGGACTCGGTTTGTATGCATGGAAATCGAGTTTATTTAACTCGATTTCTATGTGTAAAAACCGAGTTTGTTGGACTCGGTTTGTAAGCTTGGAAATCGAGTTTATTTAACTCGATTTCTGTACGCCCATTTCCCACGTCAGTCACTGCAAAAAAGGAAAATCGAGTATCCTAAACTCGATTTTACAACCCACAAATCGACTCCAATAAACTCGAATTGTTAGAAACCAAAATAGTTTGAAACGTTTGCTAACTAATGATATTGTTTAGATTTTATAGTTATTTTCTAAAAAAATCCCACCGGCAGCATCATATTCCGGCTGATTCTCAGGCGAAAATACAGAACTCCGGCATCAATTACTTCACCGGCGACCAACAAACATTCTTCACGGCAAGTTTATTTTTTGTTTTCATATTTTGATTTCTTTTTTATTCTTTATAATTTGGATTGTTCACATGATTCTAGCTTTGGACATGGTATACTTTAAATTATTGGAGCAATTACATATTGAAGTAACAGAGTTTTTACTGTTGCTTAAAAATTGAATATTTATATGGCTTACTACTTTATGCAAATTCTTGTATACACTGCTAAAAACTACAAATTTACATAAAATGGTTGTATATGCTGCACAAAATCATGGGTTCATTCAATTAAGTCTTTTTCAGGGAGATAAAAGTGAGTTGATTTGAGTTGAGAGCGTGAAAAAAGGTAAAGAGGAAGACTAACAATTACATTGATAGTAGTAGTAAAAAATGGATATGTAAATTAAGAGTCCATTTGGTTAGGTGATTCCAGGGCCTAAAAACAAAATGCCTTTTTGCAACTGCTTATACAAATGCACCCTAAGGAAGTAAGAGAGAGTATGAACTTGGATAGAATAGATTGGTGGGAAAAGTGCATACGGCCGACCCTGACTAGCTTGCTGAGGATCGATAGCTGATGGTAAAATTTTGGGACTAAGACTTGGATGTGGTTGTTGTATATAAATTCATTACCCAATTAGAACCTATTTAGTGGTCATATGTCTTATTTAAGTGAGTGAGTTAGTGAGTTATGTGCGTAAAACCCATGGCATTCCTCCAACCCAGATTGGAGAATAACTTTCTCCTAATTTTTGTCTGCTAAAATCTCAATGCCATTTAAAAATTCTCGCAGCTGCAATTATTTTTGGGGTGGCGGATTAAAGAAAAATTGTAGAGTAAATCCAGTGAAATGATTCAAAGTGGCGGGTGGTATAAGGGTCTAGCATAAGCAAATGAATGTTGTTGGCATGGGATATCATCAGTCTTATTAATGCACTCAGTTCAGTGCAGTTCCAGCAAACCAAAAGTAGTAGTGCTGCAGAGCACTAACTATATGATTTTGGAGGTTCTATTGATTTATTTTGGTAAGTAGTAAGATTTGATTTTGGTGGTTGTTTTGATGTCAAGATCAAATTTGACGATGTAGTGCATGGCTAGATAGAGGTTAACTGGAAAAAGACTTGTGAACCCTGCTGCAATAAGCCTTTGGGGTGTTAAGTTGAGTAGCAAATCCCTGACCAACGTAAGAATAGGTGGTTCTAGTTGGCGATTGACTTTGCTTAGGCTATTTGACCTGATGAACTTGAAATCAGATTGATTGCAAGAATAATGAATACTTTTTATATGTAATACTCCCACACACTTGTGTTTATTTATTGCATTAGAGTGGCTGAATTTATCCTTTGTGAGCTTAAACTCACTCGCTTTTCATGTTTTAACACCAGTGTTTTATTTGCCGCAGTATCATATCACAGAATAAAAAATAAAAATAAAAATAAAATTATTGATTTTATTTTTGAGCATTTTTTGTATAATAAGTTTGCTAATGTGTTTAAGGGCCTGCTTCTTTTAGCACAAAATAAAGCTTATTTTCACCAACAGCTTATGTATATCTTTTTAAATCTAAACTTTTTCTTGGTACAACTCTAGGTTTTCCTGGTTAAATAAGCCAATAAAAATACCTATATATATATATAAATCCAATAAAAATAACTCATCCAAATACACACTAATTTTGGCTATTGCTCTTTCTTTCTATAAGATTTCATTTTAGTTTTCTTTCAATGGAATTTGGTTTGAAACCCTGTCTACATTTGTGAAATGTCACATTTTTGGGGGGACACTAGCAAGAATGTCGATTTGCAAGCCCTTAAGAGGCTGATGAACTTGAATAATGGCATAGTATTGACCAAACTTGTTTCAAAATTACTATTATTATTTTTAAAATCCTGTAGATACTTATGCAGAATCTAGATAATAATGTGTTTGTGGTAGGCTTTGTTGTTGTACTAAAATCAATTGTAAACATATGCTTAAAACCACTGCGTCAAGAGTACTTAGTCCTAATATGTGTGAGTGCTTTATTATTTCCATTGCTGGAGCCCTAATAAACAAGTAATACTATTGGAGAAATTTATAGGGAGAAGGCTGGCATGTTATATGTTATTGTAATTTGGTTATGCATATGATAAGATTAGTATACTGTTTGGATTCCAAGAAACTGAAAAATATGTTCCATATCCCTTTTGATGGATCCATATCACCATTCATAATTAACCAATCAATTAATACCAAACAAAATCATAAACCTAGAAGAAATCAAGTGGTTCTTTATTCCAACCTTTGCACTGAACCCCCTTAAGTGTGATATTCTTTTCCTTAGCAAATCATTTACTCCAGTTAGTTACTGTTACAAACTTAGCCAAGCAATGGACTGTTATGGATATGGCCAATGAAGCATCTGAATCCCTCTGGCATACAATAATTTTCCCATCCTGTGTCTATTCTTTAGTTTTTTCTTTCATTATTCCCTTCACTTATGTCCTTGTTTTGAGAATTTTGAAGGGAGATCTACCAAATTATTACTTGATGCGTATATGCTCTGACCATAAAAGGAAAAAATTACAAATATAGACACAATCTCACTACAGTCTGGTGGTAGAAATGATCTTTGTAAGGAGCACATTGTGCATGCCCTTTTAAAGAAATTGGGTTTATTGACTTAATGTGCCTTTTGTTTTTCTGCCAATAAGGGGTCTTCTTCTCCTTGATAAAATATGGGGTTATAAAAGACTTGAATTTCTTTTTGACTTCAACAACTATTGTTTAAGGACAACATCTTTTTAACACCTAATGGTTTCCTTCAGCATTTTTGCTGTTCCTCTAGTTTTCTCGCAGTAATTTTTGTTTTATGATTTTTTTTCCCAGTACTTACAAGATCTAATTATGTGTAACATTGCAACCATTATCTCCTCATTTTATGTATGTGCAGGAATGGTGGGACTATCTCTGAGAGAAGAGCACTTCATAGAGGGTGGCATTGCTCAAGATCTTTGTTCCGATGGTCAAAAAAGATTAACTTACCGTCCTATTTATGTTGAAACTGGAGTTATACCCTAGGTATAGCATTTTTTTCAAATACTTTATTGAAACATAGTCTGAATGCTGGAAAAGGATTCATATAGCCAAAACCAATTAGTTAGAATTAGTAAGTTGCCCGCATAATATTGTTGTAATGTTTTATATAAGATAGTTTTGGAGAATGTTGTACATATATTATAGCATAATTGTTATAAAACTTTATTAGTAATGAGTTCATTATAAGAAACAACAATTATAAATTGCACACACGTAACCATTATAGTTATTCAGTTCAAGGAATGAGAAATCTAAAAGAAAAAAAAAACTGTTGGAGGATATTGTAGAATGAAAGTTGATACAGAATGTCTCTCTCTCTCTCTCTCTCTCTCTCTCTCTCTTTCTTCTTTCTTCTTAATTCTAAAACAAAATACACATCTCAAACACCACCTAAGTCCACAATGTCCGACCTTAACATTAATATTGTAATTGCCTTGTCACTCAATATAAAATTCAAGTCTCTTCCTTGGTTGTAGCCAACTCACACGGGTTAAGATTAGATGGGACAACAGTGTTAGAATTAGGTAGGCTTTGTCGAAAGATTGAAGGTCAATGACATTGTTTTTGGTTTGTGTGTTTGACATATGATGACATGAAGGGATATGGGTAGGTATATATAAAGGAGTAGAAGTGTAAGAGGTGAAAATTGTGAATTGAAATACTAAGAGTTTTGTGTGTATGTGTGAGGGAAGAAAATTCTTGAAATGTTGAACCAAAGGAAACAAATAATATTCATTTTTTAATTTAAAAAGTCTTGAAACATTGAACCAAATAAAACAAAAAGTCATTAAATATTATTTAATTTGTTCTTATCTTTGATGTGGTACTTGAGAATATATCAATTTTCTTTGCAAAGAATGCTAATTCTATTATTCTTAGTCATGTTTAATCTACAAAGTTTGCTAGTAAAACTAAATTCAAACTAAACCCTTGTCCTTAGACATATTTTTTATTCCAAAACTGGTTATCCTTTGTCTATGAAGTGCTCTATCATGAGTTGTAGAAGGGTAATAAGACAAATATATCTACAATGTTTAAGAAATTATAGACATCAACATAAAAGAAAAAAAGTACCACTGTCCTCCAAACGTCAATGTTTAATCAAATCCTGTTAAAGCTCAAAATTAAGAAAATTTTCTAGTGAGCATGGTTAGTGCAAAATTTCAAATTTAGCAACACTGTTATTTTTTGTATGTATCTCAAACTAATATGAAAATAACCTTTAGCAATATGCAGTCACTTATCAACCAAAAACCACAATGGTTGAAAAGTGATTCTTAGAACATATATATAGATGCCCTCATAAAGCTTTCAAATCTTCATCATACACAGTACGTTTGTAAATTTACATAGCAAACTGCCAAACATAAGCATGTATATGGATACTCATACTCCTTTCCAAAAGTTGAATTTAAGAGACCATATTCTGGATTCCCTCATAGCAATAACTGTAGCAGATATTGCTGCCACGGGTGCCACCACATGTGCCAGAATTGGCACCATTGTTGCTGCCACTGGTACAATTGTGGCAACTGCAGGTGCCACAACCTCAACAAAATGAAAAATTGGGCACCAAAAAACAATTTTTTGACAATTTGCTTTGTTTGTCAAGATGTCACAAACTTGCGTGTATCGCTATGAAATAAAAAGGTTGATATGGTCCTTTATTTATATGTTGAAAAGATGGGAGAGACCTGATTAGTGATAAGCCTAGTTCTCTTGGACCAATGCATCTCCAATGGATTCATCTACTTCTCATAAATTCAAATACATGAACTTACTTTGGAAGATTAATAATCCTATGATAATTCTTTCAATTTACCTAGAATTTTGTAACTACCATTTCTGCTATTTATTACTATTCAGTATAAGATCATGTATATAATCAACGATTCAATGCAGAATATTAACCTCAAGCCCAATGGTCAACTGTCAAGGTAAAAAAAGAACCTTTTCTTTTAGAAAATTAGACCAAAGGTTACGAAGAGTCAGTAATAATTAACACCCCTCCATCTTTTCTATTACTTGAAGTTTAATTAGTAAATTACTGATGTTGCATCTAAAAAGAGTAGTAAATTAATGATGATGCATTCACCCAAAAAAAAAAAAGGTAATTAATGACAATTTAAGATTGTGGTGAGAGTTCAATTCTCCTTTCAAGGAGTGTGCCACTTGGCAGGACCTTATGCTCTCCCGCATGAGGTCTCTGTTTAATATATATATATTTATTTATTTATTGATTAAGTCTAATTTGAGTTTCTTATTAGTTTACCTCATGTAAACAAGGAAATTAATTCTTTTTACATTTGCATTGGCCTGCTTTCTTCCAGACAAAGTGAACTTTTTTCTGCTGGTTTTTACGTTATCATGGACTTAATGGCAGGCAAATGGTTCAGCAAGATTCAGGTTGGGGGCAAACAGATGTTATTTCCAGTGTGAAGGTATTTAATGGTTTGAGATTCTGGATCTTCCACACATATCTACATTAAGCATTTTCCTCCTGTGTTTTGTGAAGACTTGTAATGTTGTGTACTAATTTCTGTAAATGCAGGTTGAACTTGGAAAATCCAAGTTCATTGCAACCTGACAAAGGAAAGGTTGCCATTCATGTTGATTGCAGTCCAAGCGCAGCACCAATGTTTGAGGTTGTATATCTATACTATCTTCTAATGCTATCAATTTTTGTTGATTGAGCTCATATAGTTCTTCTTCTTATAATTGTCATTAGGTTGAACTTATTTTCATTGGCTTATTTTTTTTAAAAAAATAACGTGTATAAAAGTACATTTGTACCTAGAAAAAGTGAGTTTTTAAAAAGCCGTAGTAATGAAAATAAGTTGGTATTTTAGGCTAAAACAAACAGATCCTTTATCCTTTTTTGTTTGTTTGTGTTTCTATAAAAGAATTCATTATGTGAAATAGCAGTTGAAATTCATTATTCTTTGTAGTTCATTATTTATATATATTTCTAATTTAGATTTATTCCTTACTCAGGGTAGAGGGGGTGAGGAGTTGTCCACAGAACTCTCAGTTGCTCTTCAGCATTGCCTATTAGGTGCTAAAAGTGGAGCTGGTATGAATCTAATCAGAGCAAGAGAAGTCACCATCAATTTATTGCCCTACACATGCTTTCTATCATTTTGCAGTTCGTCCTCTAATTTGTATTTTGAATATAGGTTCTTGCTTTGCTTGAATTGAAAAATGAGGTCTTATTTATTTTTCATAGGGGCTGGAATTGATCTCTCATCTCCAATAGTTGCGGAGGGAAAAATTTGCTGGGATTTTTATATTGATTGTCTTGTTGTTTGTTCAGACGGGAATCTGCTTGATGCCCTAGGTTCTGCAATTAAGGTAGTTTTTCTCCACATACATCCATACATTTGCAGTTTAATTTTTCTCTTAATTTCGTCAGGATGTCAAGAATTTTTCTGGCTGTTGATAAAGTCTAGAGAGCTGATGAGCCATATCTCTTATGCTTGAAACATGTCTAAACTGGACTGATCGAATTTCAACTTCACTGAGCTTCATTTTTTTCCTGATAAGTCTAATAGATATTGGTCATACTCAGTGCAGAAGGCTTCAGTTTTGTGGGGTCTAGGGGAGGGAATTGGTTGGCATCCTCAACCCCTATTTCGGAGAGGCTCCCCATTTAAACGATCTTCGTGCCTATGTTGTATCTATTTTACCATGATAGCAGCATGCATATAAATTTTTGGCATCGTTATTCTCCTTAGATTCTCATGATCAGAGGCATCATAAACAGTTGATGACTTTGCTAACATTGGAAACTGAAAACTAATGTATCTTATTATTGTTGTTCCAGAAGGCTGCTTTGAGCAATACAGGCATCCCAAGAGTTCATGTTGCAACTGGTGCATTGGGTGATGAGAAACCAGAGGTTGACATCAGTAAGGAAGAATTTCTGCAGTTTTACACATCAAATATTCCTGTCATAGTTACATTAACAAAGGTGACAAAACTGCACTTTTAGTTATAATCTTTTCAAAAGCTGCAAATGTCTGTACTTCCAGCATGTAGTACTAATTAACCTTCTTTTTATAGGTGGGATGGCACTATATTGAAGATGCCAATTCAGAAGAGGAATCCCAATTGAGCTCCGCCATTTCTATTTCTGTTAACAGGAAATGACATATTTGTGGGCTGACTAAATGAGGTGGTGCAGGCCTGGATCCAAGCATCATTCTTGATATGATGTCTGTGGTAAAACATGTAAGTGAGCAGCTAATAAACAAATTGGATTCTGAGATAGCTGCTGCTGAAGCTGGGGAAGAAGAATCATGACATGGTTAGAACCTGCAATTGCTGCATTCAAACAAACTGGTGCGCTGAAGTTTTAGTTTGGATAACTTACTAGGGGATGAAGATAGAATGATATGTGTTGTACACTTGGCATGTTAACCAAAATTGTCCAAGCTATTATATGCAATTTTGCTTTTTTACGAGTTAGTTCTGGTTACCAGTTTATGAAAGCTTACCTGCCTGCTCTTAGATTTTGACTGGAAGCAGCCAGACATGTTGTCATTATGGTTCTAAAGATAAATTTCCTTCTACTGGAGTAGCATTGCTGTGTGTTGCATACCTAGAAATCGTTTTCACCTTTTTGAACTGTTACCTTGCATAGCAGAGCTCAATCTTAAAGGGCATTTCACTATTCTTTGTGCTTTTTGGTTTTTTGTTATGGATGTAGACCATCAAATTGAATTGGGGAGAGAATATCTTAGTAAAACTCCAATTGAGTAGTTAATAATTTAGTATAACATATAGAAACACTACTTAATGCAAAAGATTTGAGCCTATGAGTTTAAATTTAACTATGTCATATTAACTACTCATTTTTGTTTTATTATTTAACTAGCTTGTAACTCCATGTGTATTTATAGATATATTTAAAAGATACAAATTAAGATGCATAGTTATCTTATATATATAATTTAAATATTATTAATAGTTATTCTTATATATATATATATATATATATATTTTTAACTCTTTAAAAATCTTGTAAGAAAGTTATTAAGTAGAAAATGTAAATTGTCTATTTTTTAAATATTTTTATGTTCATTAATTTTAGACTCTTTGTTTTTTGTATACAATAACTTACTTGAATAGATATTTATGATATGATCTCACATTTGATTCTAAAATTAAGAAATAAAACTCTCTCTAAAAATAAATAATTTAAGACACATGACGTAAAATTGGACTTCAATTGTAGAATTTAATTGGATTTTTTTTTTTCCAGTTTTACCTATTAATATATATATATATATATATATATATATATATATATATATATATTGTGCCAAATGAATTGTTTTTAGTTACAAAAAAATGGCTCATAAATATAAAATCATTCTAACTCTCACTTCCTCTAATTTTATATATAGTGTTAGATATATGATTATATTTTTTATGATTTATTTATATTGGACTTCTCATTTTCTACTCTAAATTAACTCATATAGTACAAAAATTTAAAAACTTCGATTAGATGAAATAGGTGCCGTAAAATTAAATTCTAATTTAAATTCAATTTTTACACTAAACTTGGTTCAAAAATTTAAAAAATTTGATTAGATAAGACACGTGATGCAAAATTAAACTCTAATTGAATTCTAATTTAAAATCTAAACTTGAATTGTTTTTAGTTCTACAAAAAAAAAAAAAAAAGGCTCATAAATATAAAATCATTCAAAAATTATGTTTTTTTTTTTTTTTATGGTTGACTTATATTGGACTTTTCGTTTTTTACACTAAATTAACTCATTTAGTATAAAAATTAAAAACTTAGATTAGATGGGATACATGTTGCAAAATTAAACTCCAATTGAAATCCAATTTTTACATTGAATTAACTCACTTGGTACAAAAATTTAAAAACTTAGATAAAATGGGACATATGGTACAAAAATTAGACTCTAATTGAATTCCAATTTAAAATCTAATCGGATTTTCTCTCAGTTTTACCTATTATTATATATATAGATGTGGGGGCTTCACTCACATGTGTACCCAATAATAAGCATAGCATTAGAACCCTATGTTGCCTTTTAGTGCTGTCATTAGGCTGGTACGTAGGTTTTAAATTTCATCAGAGACTCAAGTAATACGAAGGATGGAAATTTGTTGCTCCACATTCTATGCTTTTTGGTAACAAACCTCGATACAGCCTCTAATACATGTCATTTTATTAGAATTAAGGATATTTCATATTTGTAAACTTTGTCAAGCAGTTCAGCTTTGGCTATTTGTTTTTGGCTAATATACATGCTGGTTTCCCACTTGTCATGATATATGAAGTCATTATCAAATGTTTGTTTTTTATATTTTATTACTCAACTTGTAGAAAAAGATACCTATTAAGTTAACCCTCAAGATTTAGCAAAAAATAAAAAAGTCAACCCTCAAGATAAATCAGCCACAAGCAGATAAATAATTAAAGGTTGTCCGGGTCTCTTCTACGTTAGGTTATATATCAAATCAATTTCTTTTCTTTTTTCTTTGTTCTTACTTGCAAGTTATAATATGAAATCACTTTCTCTTTATTTTTGGCTAAATAATAAAAAGAAGTTTCTGGTGTGAACTCATCAACCTCACGTCATGTGACAGTAAGAATGATACAACATGTACTACCGGAATCTTAATGAGGCTATTGTTGTAGGCTCAACACATTCCTTGAAATGCCACTACTTAAACTATTCAATTCCTGTCAAGTATCATGTGAAGCAATAAGAGGACTCTTACCACCAAGCCACATCCGCACCATAGCTTTTAAAATGCTAATGATTCTGGGATGACATCATTAGATGCTTACAAAATTGTTTTAAGTGCATGATATTTTTATAAAAGAGTGTTTCAATTACACCAGAAACCTATCTAGAGTTCACAAATTTTAAGAGCTTCTTCAATGTCCATAATGTTCCAGCTACCGTCTTTTACTTCAATCTTTACCTGTTTCTTCTTCCTTCTGGCACTGGTGGCATATTGGAAGAGAAATAAAGCCCGAAGTGCCATCCTGAAGTCACCACCAGGGCCGTGGAAGCTTCCTCTTATAGGGAACTTGCATCAATTAATTACCTCAGGATCATTACCTCATTCTTCCTTGAGAGATTTAGCAAAGAAGCATGGACCTGTTATGCAGCTACAGTTGGGTGAGGTATCGGCTGTGATCATTTCATCACCAGAAGCAGCTAGACAGGTATTGAAAACACATGAACTTTGTTTTGCGCAAAGGCCTGACTTTTATGTGAGTGAATTTCTCTCATATGATTATTCAGGCATTCTTGCCTCTCCCTATGGCGATTGCTGGAGACAAATGAGAAAAATTTGTGTATTGGAACTTCTAACTGCTCAGCGAGTTCACTCATTTAGATCAGTAAGAGAAGAAGAGGTATGGAATCTTATTGAAACTCTTTCTTCGTCCAACGGGCTTCCCGTCAATCTCAGCAAGAATTTATTCGCCATGACAAATACTGTAATTTCTAGAGTAGCATTTGGAGAAAAGTGCAAAGGTCAAGATGAGTTCATATCTCTGGTTAAGGAGATAATGGTGCTTAGTTCAGGTTTTAATGTGCCAGATTTGTACCCTTCACTTAAATTTGTTGCTTCAATCAATGGGATGAAGACTACCTTGAAGAGACTATACCAAAAGAGGGACAACATTCTTCAGGATATCATTGATGATCATAAGATGAACATGATAACCGCTAGCACCGCCAATGACTCCTCATGCAAGGAAGATCTTGTTGATGTTCTCCTAAAACTTCAGAAGTCGAGTGACCTCAAAATTGAGATCACAACCAAGCACATCAAAGCTGTCACTTCGGTATGCCTTAATTTGGCTCTTGCAATACCAAGTGTTTTTCAACTATTAATAAGATTTATATCACTCAAAAGTTAGATCAATTTTTTTTTCAGGAAATCTACCTTGCAGGGGGTGAGACTGCAGCAACAACCTTAGAATGGGCAATGTCAGAGTTGCTTAGAAATCCAAAGGTAATTGAGAAGGCACAAGCTGAAGTGCGCAAGGTCCTAGAAGGAAAGAGGAAAATTGAATATACAGACATTCAGAAGTTAGATTATGTGAAATTAGTTGTTAAAGAAACTTTACGATTACATCCTCCTGCAACCTTAATCCCAAGGGGATGTAGGGAGAGATGTGAAATCAATGGATATGACATACCTACTAAAACCAAAGTTATTGTCAATGTGTGGGCTTTAGGGAGAGATCCAGATTATTGGGTTAATGCCGATTGCTTTCAGCCAGAGAGGTTCCATGGTTCTTCTGTTGATTTTAAAGGGAATGACTTTGAATTCCTTCCATTTGGGGCTGGAAGAAGGATGTGTCCAGGCATAACATTTGGTATTGCAATTATTGAACTTGCACTTGCTCAATTGCTATATCACTTTGACTGGAAACTACCAAATGAAGTCAAACCAGAAGAACTTGACATGACTGAGAATTTTGGATCAACCTGTAGGAGAAAGAATGATTTGTATTTAAATGTTACTCCTCGTATTCCCTTTCTTATGGAGACATGTAGTCAATAGGATGTACATCTAAAGGTATCTGACATGGTACCTAGTTTTAAGTGTCTGTTTGACATTAATGGAGTATGTTTAGTTTGGGTGGTATGGCAAATAAACAAATTTTAAGAGAATAAAGAAGATAAACTTCTATCTTCATTTGAATGTCAGCTTGTGTGTTATAAACTTATAGATACAATATTCCAACAATTTTTGAGCCAGTTCCTCAGGTTGTATGATCGTCACTTTCTGATAGATAAACTAAACTAGAAGTTCATTTTTGTACCTATCTTTTATCCCCTTAATCATGATGATAACAACTTTTGAACCATCAATATTTTTATATTCATGATTTCAGAGGTATTTTTATTGTTCTATACATTTTTTTTCCCCTGAAAGTTTACAACTAAACAAAAAGACTCGTACTCACATTTCCCCATCTAAGATTTCTAAAGACATGCTCTAAAAAGTAAAGAAAGTTACAGGTGGAGAACTTTTAGACCTTAATTGAAGCAGATGATGAGACAAAATAGAAGGTCAAATGAAATAGTAAAAGACAAAAATACACCTAGAAAAAGAAAAGCAGATAAGCTAATAAATTTTTTTTAGTCATGGATTAGCCAGAGTACCTCATGAATACCAGTAAACACAAGAACTAGTTTCAGCCTCAGTAGAAGCAACTGCCTGCTTTGGGAAGTCCGCATTGCTTTCAAACTTGACCGACTGGTGCCAACCTTTTGACCTCCTCACTATTCTGTGAAGAGGACAGTAGTAATCTGAGTAAGATCATCTATACAGATTCTGGCAAAGCTGATTCTGTTCTTGGAGACTTGGACTCATAAATTGTATCAGCATGTAATGGCTTACCAATAGCAAGAGCTATGTAACTAGGCCGTGATTCATTTCAATACTTCCAAGGTCGTTTAATTAAAGCTAAAGCCAAAGAGATTTTGCATAGCTCTTTTCTTGGATAAGGTCATATGCTCATAGCTAGATGCCATTTCTTCAACACCAAAGTGCTTGTTTTGAAAGAGCCAAGAACCCCTTTTCAGAATTGAATTCATTGCTTCAAAGTTGCATTTGAAGCAGAAAGCATTACTTGTTGGACAACACCTTAACTTACTCTATGGATCGGCACTTTAGCCTTTAGATGCCCAAAATTAACTGTTTTGTTTAGTTTTCCAATTTGCACTTCTATGTTATCATCTTGAACCATGATGGACAAATACTTTGAGATCCTCCATCTATAAATAGAGGAAGAATCAACACAAAAAGGCACTCAATTTGCATGCAGAAAACCCTGCAGAAAAGACTAGAATAAAGATGCCAATTAATCATGGGAGCCATTCGAATATGGAAAGGAGATCATGCTTTTATTGAAAAATTAATCATGCTATTAATTATTTGAACACTATTAGCAGGATTAATCATGCTATTATATATTAATTATTAATTACTAATTATTTGATAAAAAAATTATTAACAATATTAATTATTTAAATATTATTACAACGAAAGCCTCTCAAACCCCTTTTTACTTATCGAATGTTATACTGTGTCTTTTTCAAAACATGTTTCACAAAAGGAAGTGAAGAGATGGTCTGCCTGAAAAAGATATCACATTTGAAGTCGAAGCCACGAGAATTGTCGGAAAATCTTGTGTGGAAATGTGATTGGACGTAATTTGTGATTGAAATTTCAATAATATATTAATATGGACTTTGTAACATGTGCAGACACTCCATCATCTTGTACTCCCTATGGTGGCGGAGCTAAGAATTGTTTCTAGTGGACCAAGTTAAAATAGAAAAATTCTATAAAAAAATTATTATATACTTAACGTTAACTTAACAAAGTTGTTTTATAAAAAAATAAAAAATAAAATAAAAAACAAACAAACAAATAAAGTTGTGCTCTTCTTTCTTTCATGGTTATATAAATCTTGAACTAAATTTTTTAGTAATCTATTTTTTCGACATATATAGTTAAACAATCACTCAAAAACTCATTCTCATATCTATCATCGTTATTTATGATTACGTTCAATGAAAGTGATATCTATTTCTTTAAGTTCAAATCTTTGTACCTTACATATTTAGTTTTAGTATTTTGAACAATAGCTTCCAAATTTTGAACTTTTTTTAATTAAAATATGCATAAATTGTGAATGATTTCTGTTAGGTTCTAAAAGTTTAGAACAACTGACAAATCGTGAACACAAACTTGTCTAGATATAGATCTTAGAGTTTATAGGTATTATTAGACAATGCTCAAGGTGATTCAAGTCAAGATTCAAGAACATACAAGTTGCAGGAAGAAGATTTCATAATCTGTTTGGTTCGATCGATCGAAAGACGGGCTCGATCAATTGAAAGTCGTATCTACAGAATTTTATTTAAGCCCAAACAACAGTTCAAGCTTATTAAAGATTAAGGTTTCTAATTTACTTCTCTCACTATATAAAGGAAACCCTAAGCACATTTTTATAAGACTTTTTAGAGAGAAAAGAGGGTGCCTCTTTTGTATTTAGGGTTTTGTTCCTAAAAAGTTCTCTTATATCTTCTACCGGCGTTATTACTTGAAGAATCTCAAGATCCGGTATTATAGAAGTTGCTGTCTTCTCTAATCATCAAAAGTGTTGATGATCTAAACCTTCAAGGGTGTTCTTGGAGTCACAAATAGGAGAGTTTATATTGCTAAACCTTTGAGTGGGATCTCAAAGTCACAAACGTGGGTGTTTGTGTTTTGCAAAGGCCAAAGAAAGAAGGAGTCCGTGGTCTCGGAGTTTGCACGTGGTCGTGTCAGTAAGTTTCTACTGGTAGATAGCAATAGGATGTTAGTGGTCTAAGTCCTATTGTAAAACTTCGATTCTTTCATAATAGATTTGCTTTTTATCTTGAGAATAACTAGGTTAAATCCTCCCTAAGTTTTTTACCAGTTTGGTTTTCCTGGGTCATCATATCATTGTGTAATTTATATTTCCCCTGCTATGCATGATATGATTGTTTGATTGTAATAACCTAGATTTGGAATTTGGACTAAATAATAACATGGCTAATTAACTAGGTTAATCTAATTGTGTTTTAAGGGGTCTAAAAACTGTCAATTTCCTTCATTGAATTACTCACTCTTTTATCTTACTCATAAACACTACTTGATGAAGTATAAATATGTAAGCAGACGAATGTGAAATCAATCCCATGAGGGAAGATTTCATTTTATTCAGATTTTTATTTTTTATTTTTTATATTTGAAGGAATCTTGATTTTCGATTGATTAATTTTCTTTTCCTTGTTTAGCTGATTTCGTAATTTGTTATAGATTTTTTGGTGTATGGATTTGAATGATAATCAGCTATTTTTAATATAGTTTTCATGTAATCTACCTATTTGATATCACTGCAAATAAAGTTTTCAAAAAGCAAGGGGGAGCCATGCCCCCCCCGGGCGGCCCTGCCTCTGACTCCCTATGACTTAAGCCTCCAGCCCCAATGAACAGCTTGACAATTGGGTAATTTAAGTATTCTTAAAATTTAAAAGTAATCATAACACAAAAATGTTCAAAATTGTTTCATATATGATGTTGGCAATTAATTAAATGACTCAATTCTTTTACCAATATCTCTTGAACCACAATAAATTTTTGAGTGAGACTTGTTCCATTAAAAGTTTATATCCAAGGCTTCAAAATGGACAAAAATTTGACCCAAATTGTATTTAAAATAAGTGAGATACATTGGTTTGAAGTTTGTGCAACAATGTAGTCAACATGTCAAATGAATGAATGATATGTACACATCTGCATGGGTGTGTACTTAAAAGCACACGTAGACGGACATAAAGCTCAAAGCCTCATGGTCTACTGAAGCGTGTATCAGGCGCACTTTGTGGTGCTTTTCAAGAAGCAAAAATGGTGGCTCAATCTTAAAGCGCATGTTGAGGAAACGATATAGAAATTGATTTATTAGTACTATTCTTAAGGTTTTGAATTACACAAAACAATTTTTTGTCAATCTATCAAAAGACATTGACAAGGATAATTTACTATTTTTTTGCTTTATGGTTTTTGCCTTTTTGATTTTCTACTATGGATGTAGAATGTTAGGTGGAACATGTGAATCCTTCCATTTTCTAATTCCTCCATCTTCTCTTAATTCTAGTAGAAACTCTAGCATGGTATAACAACTATATCTCATCAATTTTAACAATTATAAAATTTATGTTAATTGTACGAAGTAATGGCCATAAAGATTCCAGTTCAAAGTAAACATTGCTCTTCAGTGTTGTCCTTTCTTTAGTCGGTAGGTTTTTATTTTCATCAGAGATTCAAAGCCACCATAGGGACCGAAATTTGTTGCTCCACATATACTATACCAGTTGGCAATAAACCTCAATACAACCTTCAATATAGGTCTTCATTTTATTTTTAGGAGTATGATAACGGATATTTGTGAACTGTGACAAGCAGCTCAGCTTTGACTATTTTTTATTTTTTTTATATTATACGTACTCGATTCCCACATGTCATGATATATGATATATGATATTATATATATATATATATATATATATATTTGTTTCTTGTAGCAAAAAATATTAGTACTCGTTTCCCACCCCACATGTCATGATATATAAAATGTTTTTTTTTTTTTTTTTTTTTTTTTTTGTCTCTTGTAGCAAAAATATTAGTACTCGTTTCCCACCCCACATGTCATGATGTATTTATCATTATCAAATGTTCTTTGTTTGTTGTATTACTCCAACTTGTAGAAAAGATAACTAGTTAGTCAACCCTCAAGATATATAAATCGACCACAATTATGCAACCAAAGCATTGACTTATTTGTAATATGAAATCGATATCTTGTTTGTCACTTGCACGTTATACGAACAAGTGATTTAAATCACTTTTAAACTGCCAATGATTCTTGGATGACATTATTAGATGCTTACAAACTTTTGTATAATATTTCTGTCAAAACGAGTACTTGAGAATCCCCATAAACCTATCTAGAGTTCACAACTATGTAAGAAAGGAGAACTTTGGATAAAAATCCTGAGGCTTACAATAAGAGCTTCTTCAATGTCCATGATGTTCTAGTTGCCATCTTTTACTTCACTTCTTACTTGTTTCTTCTTCCTTTTGGTGGTGGCATATTGGAAGAGATATAATAAAGCCCGAGGTGCCATCCTGAAGTCACCACCAGGGCCGTGGAAGCTTCCTCTTATAGGGAATTTGCATAAGTTGATTGGCTCGGGATCACTGCCTCATTCTTCCCTGAGAGATTTGATAAGCCAAAAACGATTTGACCCCTTGTGATGAATTAATTGATTTGTTAGTCAAGTTTATTAATTAATCAAACTAATATGCAAACGCATGGTAGAGCAAACAAATCACCAATTAATACTAAGTGCAGCGAAAAATAAAATTGACACGGTGATTTGTTTACAAATGGGAAAAATCTACATGGCAAAAACCCCACCGGGTGATTTTAAGGTCACCACTCTTGAGAATCAACTATTATCACAACAAGTGGTTACAAGTAAAGAAATTCCAGTACCTTATACTAACCTACAGTTGAACCCTTACCCTAATACACAATTAAACTTGTTCTGTAGTGACAATCTCTCTTTGTAATGCATGACTCCCAATACGTGACTAATCGATTCTAATACGCGACTTCAATCACCAACTAGAGAATGTTGTTGGCTGCAAAGTTCTTTAGTTCATTACACGATGAAGATCCAAAAGATGCTTGGTCACAAAACCCTACGGTGCATAAACGCAACAACTTTTTCACAAGAAAGATGAATTAGGGCAAATTCTGTCTCCGGTCACAATTTGCTTGAACAAACTTTGCTCAACACTTGTGCAACTTGTTCCACCTTTGACGGCCTTAAAATAATCCTTTTATATGTCTAGGGTTGCGAGAAAAGAAAACCCAAACATACAATCACGAATTGGAGTCAAAACAAAACTGAAATTCTATTTTTCATAAATCTCAACAGATGCCCTATTTGTCGAGCTACTGTCAAGCCACGAGGTTGGAACAACTCTTCAAGCTTGATAGATGGCTAGCTGTCGATCTTTAATGATAGGCACTTTCTCAGTTTGAATCTTGGACAGACTTGCATGACTTTAACACTTGATCTTAACACATCCTAAATCTACCCAAATACAAGTAAAGTGCGTTTTGTCAAAGGATTAGCCAATTACATAAAATAGTGGTATATGTTCCTAACAAGTGAATCACATATGTCCTAACAATTTCCCTCTTTGGCAATCCGTGACAAAACCACAACAAACAAATGAGATATGAGAGAAGTCATAAATCTCTTAACTCATATTCATTTGTTGAATACAATAAAATCTATCCTAACACAAACTCTTGAAAAACTTTTCAAGAAGGAGTTTATGGCAAGTAGACTTTGACAACCTGTATTTCTGAAACACTTTAAACAAAACTCATCAAGACATCTTTGTGTGAAACAGAAATAAAATAGATTGCATACAAGTATAAGAAACATGTGTATAAAGAAAGAAAAGAAACAACACATGAAGAGATAGGTGAAAGAAACATACATCATACATCAACATATAAAGAAAATAAGTATAATGTATGTCAATAATGGTCACAAGACCTAAGGTACAAGAATAAATGTATCTAAAATAGAAAAAAAAAAAAAAAAAAAAAAAAAAGATACAAATAAGCCTCACTACATCCCTCAATGTGCATGTAATGCCCCAAAATCGTAAATATTAAAAGTCTATTTAACTTGAATAATCCATAAAAAAAATATTAATTAAAAGAAACTAGCAACCTAAAATCTCATTACAAATGTTAGAGCTCTAATCTACCAAAGGTAAAACATCCTTAAAATAATTCTCCAGTACCATGTTTAATGTCATAAAAATAATAATAAAATCCTTAGTTCCACAAAATAATTCATAACTGTTGTCTTCCAAGAATCTCTACTCCAATAATCTCTCTAATGTATCTATAAGGGGAAATAAAAAGGGAGTGAGATAACTCAATAAGTAGAATTCACTAACATTGGGGTATGGGAACAAACCTTTCAAATAAATAATTTTTACAATAAATTCATAACTTGTAACTCATCAATATTTTATCATCAAATATTTCATATAAAAGAAAATATCTTTATATTGTGAGCCATCATAATATATATATAAATATATATATATATATATATATATATATCAATACCATCATATACGCAATTTCCTAGGCTTTTCTCGTGGTTAACATTTACTCCCCGTTGACAAGGTTGTGTTGTCCCCTTTTTGGGACTGGAACCTCATTTTCATCCCCTTTCTTAAGGATGGCTCCTTTGGAACCTAAATGTGCACTCTCTTGGTAAGGCGCTTCCTTTTTGGATCCTCAATAGTATACTCCCTTGCTAAGGAGTTATCAAATGTGCACTGTCTCCCTTTTCTGGATCGTCCCTTGCTAAGGACTAGCTGTAGTGTGATGGTCCCTTGCTAAGGACTAAATACAATACTGGATTTTTAATCACGACTTGCCATAGGTTTTCAAAACATATTCAATATGCTCACAAAAATAATCCATTCATAATTCTCAAAAATATAAAGATATATTCACACATACAAGTTTAAATAAATTTAGGTTGTCCCACAAGTTTTTCATAAAACAAATAGTTAATGTGCACATCAAACATTAATAAAATATCAATTTATATATAAAATATCAACATATTTCTTTGATATAGAATAGTTTAATAATCAACACTGTTTTGGGAAAACCCCTAAAATTAGTAAACACTACTTACCTCTTAATTGCAAAAATAAAGGAAATTAACCAATCCCGTCACTAGATCCATCACCAAGAATCTCAAAACCTAACAACATAAGGAACAAGCCTATTAATAACAAGACCTATCACAAAGTTTATTATCACATTTGTCTCCAAAATCGAATAGGATCCCCTAAAACAAATCAAATGCACTAAAGCCTAGCTTGCCCAACCTAAGACAAGTACCCATTCCTAACGAGAACCAAACAAGCATACAAACTCATAGTGCCACAGAACAAAACCAAAGCATTCTAATTTTCCATTGCAAGCAATGTACACATATATACATAACATAAAACACATCAATTCATAATAGGGGCAACATCTCATGAGTTTCTCTTTGGAGCAAATAATGATTAAACCAAACCATTATTAGACTTAACTAAGTAAAACACATGTCGAAAAAAGCACAAGAATTTATAAACCAATCCATTCAACAAAGATTTGAAGTAAATTCCACAAAATCCCAGCATTTTCATCACACTTTCAAATTCGATACACAGCAGATCAGTCATTTTGTAAAAAAATTTTGGTCCATGAAAACTTATCCGATTAACTTGAAATTAAATATGGATAAGCTCCTATATGTGTAGTATGTACCATAAAAAATTCAGCCCAAAAATATTTTTTTGTAATTTATTAAAAATCATGTATTGCAACTGACTCAAATCTATCAGGGCCAGATTTACAATTTCAAAATAAAATTACTATAATCTTAATACTATACCAAAAACTTTCAGAATTGATTAACCTCAAAGCTACATGTTTTACCACACATTAACAACTAGGAATGCATCCCACAACCCCATATAGGCAATTCATTAAAAACTTGGCACGCAACAAGCAAATGCCCACACTCATATATGTCAAAGTCACCCAAATGCAAAGGAAACACACTTTAAAATCAACTCACATTGACATATGCAACAACAAGACTCATATAGTTGATCTAGCAAACCAACCCTCAAATACCCTTTAGAAAACTAATCAACCAAAACCTTTTATCAGAGCAAAAACTCTCAAATGATATGAAATTTTCGGATTTTAACAAAACCATTGCTGCCCAAATCATCGTAACCCTCTAATCTTCCATTATCACCAAAACCCATCAAGTATTCACTATAATCTATATATTACTAAAAGCTGAAGCGTAGCGTTTAATGATGCTGCTCTCACGTTGCGTCACATCAATTATCACGTCATTTAAAAAAAAAAAAAATATATATATATATATATATATATAATTTGTCCTACAATTTTAAAATGGTTTTTACAATTTTTAGCCCTATAAATGTAACCCACTATTTATTTACTTCCACTATTACCCTATAATAAATTTGTATAATTAATTCAGCCCACCTCTTATTTATTTAGTTTCACTATCAAGCCTAACCCTAAATCTTTTCAGTTCAATTTTAGGGTTTTGTGTGAGCCTTTTCAGCTTTAAAAAAAAAAACGTTGAAGCCTAGCTTCAACGTTTTTTTTTTTTTTTTTTTTTCCACTTTCTTTCTATAATTGTTTTTAACATTTAGTTTTTTAATATTTATACTTCTCCAACCTTTATCTCTCCCTTAACATTTTATCTCCCCACTACTTCTTCAATTTCCCTCCCTTACCTTTTCATCTCCCCACTACCCTCTACATTAATATTATTCTTTCTCTTTCCCTTCATCTTCTTTTATTTTTGTTTCTTCTTATTCACACTCTCTTACTATAAATTTATCACTGTCTTTTCTATTCTATGCATAATTTTCCCTCACAAAAAAAATGGTTCTCTCTCTCTCTCTCTAAATTTTTTGGTGGATTTTTTTATTTTATTTTCCTTGCATCTAGGTTGATAATTTTTTATATTCTTTAAAACTCTATTTTGGGTTAATGCGATTTAGTTTAGTTTTTTAAATTGTTGTTGTCGGTTTTTTTTTTTTTTTTTTTTTTTTTTTTTTTTTTTTCTCTTTGATTGTTAAATGTTATCCTATTGCGTTCTAAAGAATTAAATATAGCATATAAACATATAATATTATTCTATTACATAGCATGATTTGGATAATTTAGTATTTATTCTGTTACATGTCATAATTTTTTATAGTGCTCAATTTCGATGTTAAACTATGAGACTTTACTAATTTTTGTTTATTTTCTAATCCTTTGTGGTAGATAAAGTACTCTTAATAGTTGTATTAGAAGTACTCTATAATGCCATTCATTTAAAGAAAAGCAAAAATTAACCAAATTAAAATAATCAGATAGGTGACAAATTTTAACTTTTGCAATTTTATTTTAATTATTATTTTATAACAATGCATGTATAGAATTTTTTTTGAGAGAGTTCCAACCTATGGCGTTCACTCCTAATGCATGTATAGAAATTTAATTCTTAGATTTTGCTAATAATTGTTTATTTGATAATATGTTTTGGGTGGCTGAAATTATAATTTCTACAAAGAAAATAACCTTAATAGATTATCAAAAACTAAATTTTATCCTAATGTTGGTTCAGTTAACCATTGTTAAGTTTTATTAATTTTGTTTAGTTTATGTTTTTTTGGTGTTTTGGATTGTTCCTATATTACATTTATGATTGTTCATATAATAAATAAAAATATAATTACGAAACATATTACTTATTATTAGATTAGTTTAAATTAAAAAAATTAATAAAACCACCATAAAAATAATTATCACGCACAACGCGCGGGTTCGCGGCTAGTAATCATTAAATAGCAAAACCCAAAGGATTTCATAGAAGAAATTGAGATAAAAGCTTAGATTTTTACCTTGGGTTTAATCCACTCCAAAATCTCATGGAGTTTTAGCTACTAGGAAAGCCAATGGAGACATAATCCTCCCTAACAAGGAGGTCTCGATTAGAGAGAGAGAGAGAGAGAGAAATGAGGAAAGAGATATAGAAGCTTGGAGGTTCGGTCATCATTGGGGAAGAACTAAGAAGAAGACTGAATATGAGAAGAGAGGGGAAGGGAGAGAGGGAGAAGCGGTTGAAGAAAAATAGGGGGGGGGTGTGGCTTACCATATGGGTTATTATAGACCACTTATCACAAAAATATCATGGGAAGAAATTTACCATTTCAACCTTAAATTTCTTCTCTTCCTTAATCCTCACTCAGCCCATCATCACAAATCACTTAAATGCCACCTCAAGCTTTTAAAATTAAAAAGACCTCTACAAAAATAATTAACAACCTTATTGAAAAACATAAAATTCACTTGAGATATTATTCATATTGTAAAATTGCTTTAAAAAGTTTGGGGTGTTACAATGCACACTCCCCCAACAAAAATCTCCTATACTAACCCTCCTCCTAACTATGACTACTCTCATAACCAAAACTACTTCCCCTTTTTGTCACAAGTGACAAAGGGTAAAAGTGTCAAGTAGACATCTCGTCATCGCTGGGTGAGCTAGCATATCCGTCATCCTCATCATCAGAAGCAGTAGCATCAGCATCATTAGCATCATTGGAGTCATCACTCTCATCTACAGAGGCCACAAGAGTGGAAGGCATAGTGTAACCGCCCATCTCAGCCTAGCGTCGAGCAAAGTGACCAACACGGGTGTTCACCTAACACAACTCATCACTGAAAGTGTTGAGGTGAGCATTCATGCGCCGAAGCTGTGCCATGAAGTCCTCGAGTGTCACTCCGCTTGTAGAAGAGGAGGGAGCAGATGTGGATGGAGCAAAAGGAGTGGGAGGAATTGCTGTATCTAACTGCCTTGATTAAAACTGCGCCTCACTCCGTTTAACGGTAGCATAGTCAATGGCACACATAATGGAGAAGTGGTCAGACGAGGGAAAATGAACAAAAAAATGGCACAAAATCCGCGTGATAGCTGAAGGGAAAATGAACTTATCACGGGTCGTTGTATCCCTATACACATTTATAATAGAAAGAATAAAATGTGAAGGAAGATCATGCAAATTCAATTTTTACTGTTGCTTAAAAA